>NW_006921731.1:3124415-3136333 GCF_000298275.1 Orycteropus afer afer
TTTTGGTCAATGACATGAGACAAAGTATATGTGAACTGCTGTATGAAAAGTGAATTTACTCTGTAAATCTTCACCCAAATCCTAATAAAAAAAAAAAAAAAATAAAAAAAAAAAAAAAAAAGTAAACTGCTACCTTATGTGGTCCCAGATACTCCAGGGCCTGTCCCATTTGATGAACCCACCATTGGATCTTTATACAAGGGCCTCTTTGTGGAAGAGAATGGAGTCTTTTGCTAGCCCCAAAGACAGTCCTTCTCACCATAACCACTCCTTCACTCAGTGGTGTCCTCTGGTTAATCCCAGACTCCTTATGTGAGACCTGCTAAGAGGTACACTTAGTATACAACCGATGATGGATGGATCGGTGATGGATTGGTTTACCTGCTCATAACAATAGTGCTCACTTAAGAGCCTGTCATTTATTCAACAAGCATACAGGAAACATCCTATTATGTGCCTGCCTGTGGCTAGCTGTTGGGGAAACTGAAGGATCAGACCCAGTTCCTATCCTCAATCTGCTTACTGTCTAATTGAAAAATTGTAGCTCCTTGACTGCTTTGCCCGCCACCAAGCACAGTACACTGGTGGACTGTCGACTTCCTGGGTTTATCTGTTCAGGACTTCTTTGTTTGCAAGTGACAAAATATCCAACTCAGATGGGCCTAAGCAAAAGGGAATTTATTGGCTCATTTAACTGGAAACTCCAGGCTAGTATTGGTTTTAAACACAAGGTGATATGGGGACATAAGTGTTGTCTCCAGAACACAGGTCAGTGCTCTGTGTTACTTTATGCTCAGACATGCTATCTCTATCCTATAATTACCCAGTGGCAGCAAAAGCTTCCCTTGCCTACACCTCCTCAGCCTCATTTTGATCCTCATTCTCATTGACCAGAATTTGGATCCATGTACATCCCTTAATTGGCTTAGTACCCCTGGTTTTAAGGGTGGTGTCTATCCCACCCAAATTTTGTGTCAAGGAAGAAAAGTTCCCCAAAGGAGATCCTGGAGACTGCATTCTTTCTGTATTGTTGCTGTTGGTAGGTGCTATTGAATCAGCTCCAACTCATAATGACCCTATGTACAACAGAATGAAACACTCCCTGATTGTACACCATCCTCACAATCCTTGCTATACCTGAGCCAATTATTGCAGCCACTGTGTCAACCCATCTCATTAAGGGCCCCTTTTCTTTTTCCTTTTTTTCTGTGTACTCATGATAAAAAATAAACACAGATTGTTTTCAGTCACTAAGTTTTAGAGTGGTTAGTAACATAGCAATAGCTAACTTGTCCCCACTTCTCTGTCACTTTCTTATACTGTGGTGGGTTGCATGTTGCAATGAGGCTGAAGCTATGCCTGCTGCATTTCAAATACCAGTGAGGTCACTCATGATAGACAGGTTTCAGCAGACCTTTCAGACCTACTGGGAAGAAGGACAGGGCCATCTATTTCTGAAAAAAAATGGCCACTGAACTCTTTGTAAATAGCAGTGGCACACTGTCTGATATATTACTGGAAAACTTTACATACAGCCCTGAAACATTGTCTGATATAGTGCTGGAAGATGAGCCCCTCAGGTCAGAAGGCACTCAAAATACAACTGGAAGAGCTGCCTCCTCAAAGTAGAATCAACCTTAATGACATGGATGGAGTAAAAAACTTTTAGGACCTTCATATGTAGATGGGCATGACTCCAAATAGGAAGAAACAGCTGCAAACATCCATTAATAATCAGAATGTGGAATGTACGAAGTATGAATCTAGGAAAATTGGAAGTTGTCAAAAATGAAATGGAGTGCAAAAAGATCAATATCCCAGGCATTGGTGAGCTAATGTGGACTAGTACTGGTCATTTTGAATCAGACAATCATATGGTCTACCATGCCAGGAATGAGAAATTGAAGAACATCGTCAAAAAGAACATTTCATGGTATGTCCTGAAGTATAATGCTTTAAGTGCTAGGATAATATCCATACACCTCCAGGAAAGACTGATTGTTACTAATATTCACATTTATATACCAACCACTATACCCAAAGATTAAGAAATTAGAGATTTTTTATCAACTTCTGCAGTCAGAAATTAACAAAACATGCAATCAAGATGTATTGATTATTACTGGTAATATAAATGCAATAGTTGGAAACAAAGAAGAATCTTTGATCATTGGAAAATATGGCCTTGGTGACAGAGATGACTCCAGAGATCACATGATAGAATTTTGCAAGACCAATGACTTATTCATTACAAATACCTTTTTCAGCAACATAAACAGCAGCTATACACGTGGACCTCACCAGATGGCGTACACAGGAATCAGATCAACTGCATCCATGGAGAGAGGCGATGGAGAAATTCAAAACAAGGCCAGGAGCTAACTGTGAAACAGACCATCAATTGCTCATATGAAAGTTCAAGTTAAAGGTGAAGAAAATAAAAAAAAGTCCATGAGAGCCAAAGTATGACCTTGATTATATCCCACCTGAATTTAGAGACCATCTGAGGAATAGATTTGACACATTGAAGACCAATGACCAAGACCAGATGAGGTGTGGGATAACATCAAGAATACATAAAGTAAGCAAAAGGTCATTAAAAAGATGGGAAAGGAAGAAAAGACCAAAATGGCTGTCAGAAGAGATTCTGAAACTTGCTCTTTAACAGAGAGTAGCTAAAGCAAATGGAAGAAATGATTAAATAAAAGAGCTGAGCAGATTTCAGACTATGGCTCAAGAAGAAAATAAAATATTACAGTGAAATATGCAAAGACCTGGGCTTAGAAAACCAAAAGTGAAGAACAAGCTCAGCATTTCTCAAGCTGAAAGAACTGAAGAAAAAATTTAAGCCTCAAATTGCAATATTGAAGGATTCTATGGGCAAAATATTGAATGATGTAGGAAGCATCATAAGAAGATGGAAGGAATACACAGAGTCACTGTACAAAAAACTCAAACATTTCAGGAGGTAGCATATGATCAAGAACCAATGGTACTGAAGGAAGAAGTTCAAACTTCCCTGAAGGAATTGATGGGAAACAAGGCTCCAGGAATTGACAGAATAGTCATTGAGATGTTTCAACAAATAGATGCAGCCCTGGAGGTGCTTACTTATCTATACCAAGAAATTTGTAAGACAGCTCTCTGGCCAACTGATTGGAATAGGTCCATATCTGTGGCCTTTCCAAAGAAAGGAGAGAGATCCAACAGAATGTGGAAATTATCAAACAAGATCATTAATATCACATGCTAATAAAATTTTTCTGAAGATAACTCCAAAATGTTGCCACAGTATAATGACAGGGAACTGCCAGAAATTCAAATTGGATTCAGAAAAGGACATAGAATAAGGGATGTTACTGATATCAGATGGATCTTGGCTGAAAGCAAAAACTATCAAAAAGATGTCTAACTTAACTAACTCACTGCCGTCGAGTTTATTTGATTCGTAGCAACCCCTCCTTGGGTTTCCGAGGCGGAATCTCTACGGAAGTCGGTTGACCAATCTTCCTTCTGAGGAATGGCTGGTGGGTTTGAACTGCCAGCCTTCTGGATAGCAGTCAATGCCTTCCTGTGTTTTATTGACTGTGCAAAGGCATTCAACTATGTGGAGCATAACATATTATGGACAATATTGCAAAGAATGGGAATTCCAGAACACTTAACTGTACTCATGAGGAACCTGTACTGAGACCAAGATGCTGTCATTCTAACAGAACAAGGAGATACTGCATGGTTTAAAATCAGGGAAGATGTGTGTCCGAGTTGTATCCTTATCCAATCTGTATTTTGAGCAAATAATCTAAGAAGCTGGACTATATGAAAAAGAACATGGCATCAGGATTGGAGGAAGACTCATCAACAGCCTGTGATACACAGATGACACAACCTAGCTTGCTGAAAGTGAAGATGACTTGAAGCGCTTACTGATGAAGATCAAAGACTATAGTCTTCAGTATGGATTAAACCTCAACATAAAGCAAACAAAAATCCTCACAACTGATCCAGTAAGCAACATCACGATAAATGGAGAAAAGATTGAAGTAGTCAAAGATTTCTTTTTACTTGGAGCCACAATCAACACCCATGGAAGGGGCAGTCAAGAAATCAGACACTGTAATTGCACTGGGCAAATCTGCTGCAAAAGATCTCTTTAAAGTGAAGAAGAGCAAAGATGTCACTTTGAAAACTAAGGTGCGCCAACCCAAGCCATGGTATTTCAATCATCTCTTATGCATGTGAAAGCTGGACAGTGAACAAGTCAGACCGAAGAAGAACTGTTGCCTTTGAATTGTGGTATTGGTAAAGAATAATGAAAATGCCATGGACTGCCAGAAGAACTAATGGATCTGTTCTAGGAGAAGTGCAGCCAGAATGCTCCTTGAAACCGAAAGTGGCCAGACTTCATCTCATCTACTTTGGTTATGTTGTCAGAAGGGACTGGTTCCTGGAGGTTATCATGCTTGGTAAAGTTGAGGGTCAGCGAAAAAATGGAAGATCCTCAACGAGATGGCTTGACACAGTGGCTGCAACAATGACTCAAGCACAGCATGGATTGTGAGAGCTCAGGACTGGGCATCGTTTTGTTCTGTTTTACATGGGATTGCTATGAGTCACAGCCAACTTAACAGCACCTAACAACAACAGCTCACTGATACACTAGAAAAATGCACTTGCAAATACGTTAACATTTTGCGCGTGACTATGAACTGCCGGTTAACATGATAATATAAAACCCCCACTGCCATCAAGTCAGATCCCACTCATAGAGACCCCTTCTTGGGTTCCCAAGGTAGTGTCACTATAGAAGTAGATTGCCCAACCTTCCTTCCGAGGAGTGGCTGGTGTAGCTAATATTTATTAAGTGCACACTGTGTGTCAGACACAGTGCAAAGCACTTCCCTGAGCCCTCACAGCAACCCTCTGAATTTGTTGGAGGAAACTGAAGTTCAGGGTTTACTTCCAGGATTCCATGTTGTTGTCGTTGTTGTTATGTGCCATGGAGTCTGACCCGACTAATAGCAACCCCTCCTTGGGTTTCCCAGGCAGTATCACTACGGAAGTAGGATTGCCCAACCTTCCTTCCGAGGAGTGGCTGGTGGGTTTGAACCGCCAGCCTTCTGGTTAGCAGTCAAGTGTCTTAGGCACTATGCTACCAGAGCTCCTATACTCTGATTACAGAGCCAAAACCAGTTGTTACTCTGCTATCCTACCTGTAAGATGAAATGTTGGAACCACCTTCTGGTTCGGCACTTTGAGGCCAGCCAGGATTCTATGGCTCCTGAGAGCCTGGACACAGGCTAGTGTCACTGCCCTGACAACCACTCTGAGGGTAAAGTCTATCCCAGCTTCTCCTAGAAATCTATGATAGCTCTGCCAGTCATCAATTTCTTTTAAACCCTAATATTGAAGGCATCCTGTCATGGAGATGGATCAGGATTGGGCAATGTTCCATTCCATTGTTCATGGGGTTGTCATGACTCAGTGACAGCCAACAATATCCATTCACTGAGGTCTGATGAAGGAGAAAGAGGAGGAATTATTATTATTTATGGGCCTGGAGTGGACCCACCCAATTATGTTTCTGGACCTTAAGCTCTGCTTCCTTTCCCCACCCACGTACCCATCTAAATCCCATTCTCACCCTCTGAGACCACCTCCATGTCCAAATCTTCCCAAGCCAGAGAGCAGTGCCCCACACATGGGGCAGCCAGCAGGCCTCCCTCCGCAGACAACTTACAGAGTCCTGTCTTCTATTAACAAGATTTCCTTCCTCGCATGCCAGTTCTTGTAGCCAAGCATAGTTTAGTGCTCACAGGTCTTTGATCCTCTGACAAATAGCTCAGCTCTTTCTGCTTTTCTTTGTATTGTTGAGAAATACATTAAGTCAGAATCTGGTTGGTTGCAAGTGACAAAAACCCAACTCACACTGGTGCCAATGTGATGAAGTAATTTTGCCCTCTCTGACTGAAAAGTCCAGAGGTCAAACTGGATTTGTGCTGGACTGGGTCCAAGCGTTCCAACAATGTCAACAGGAAGCTATTCTCTCTTCTATGCTGTCTATATCCTCAGCCTTCCTCTTCCCAAGTGAAGGCAAAATGGCCAAAGCAACTCCAGGACCACATCCTAGAGGATTAGCTACTCCAGCAGAAGGCAGTGTATTTCTTTTCCACTAGTTGAGTATATTCCCAGGATTTCTCTGATTGGTCTAGCTTGAGTCACATGCTCACCATGAAGCAATCACTGAATGGATGGTGGATATTCCTGTCACTGACTGCTCTTCAGCTAGAGGTTGGAGTCTGACCACATGGTTGACAGTAGAGGAGGGTATTTAGATGGGTTCTAGCATCAGGAAAGGAGTCCTTTCATGGTGCAGATAGTTAATGTGCCCAGCTGCTAACCAAAAAGTTGGAGGTTTGAGTCTACCCAGAGGCATCCTGAAAGAAAGGCCTGTTGATCTACTTCTGAAAAATCAGGCATTGAAAATCCTGTGAGCACAGTTCTACTCCGACAGATGCAGGGTTGCCATGAGTCAGAACCCACTCGGCAGCAACTGGTGTGTCATGTTCATACTGAGCACTTACTATAAGCCAGGGACTTGTCTATTTCATTCCTAACAGAAAAGCCATAGGTGTGAACTATTGTTAGCTCCATGAGATTCAGGGAGGTAAAGTACCTTTCCCAAGATAACACAAGTTCGCAAGTAGAAAACCAGAATGCACGTAGAGTAATCTCCATACACACCACAAGTAGCCTGCTCCTCCCAACGCCCTTATGAATTTCTCTATTTCCAACATCCCGGGTCTCCGCTGCGGGTAGATTAAACAGAGAAACACCAGTGTCTGCAGGGACGCAGCAAGTCAGAGACTTCTGGTGACTGGCCCTTCCTAGTCCCCTACAAACCGAAACTTGTTGCTGTCAAATTGGTTCATACCCATGATGTCCCCACCTGATACAGTAGAACTGCTTTGTAGGGTTTTCTTGGCTTTAATCATTACAGACACAGATCACTAAGACTTGTCCACTGTGGCTCGCTAGGTGGATTCAAACCGTCAACCTTTTGTGCCACCCAAGAACCCTGTCGTCGCCTCCCCCCAATTCACGGATTCTTTTACAACTTTTCCAATGTGTTAGCCTTCTAATTATTTCCATTCTGTTTCCGTTTATACAAGTGGTTGCGGGAAGGGAATGGTAGGGTTAATTGGATTATTTGTCCCTCCGGCCCCAGCACAGAACCCTGCACACAGTCAGCGCTCACTAAAGGTCGGTTCAATGAAAGGAAGAGTTGAAATAAATGAGCAAAGAATGAAGAAGGTTAACACCCATATGCATTTCCTCCTCGAAGCTTGAGCTCACATCCAACCTGATACTCTGCTGCCCCCAAGTGGCAATTTGTAGGATGGCAGGCAGAATGAGTGGTCTTAAACCTTCACCGTCAAAAATTTTAATTTATAGAAGAAAGAATATTATTATTAACCCGTTATGTTTATCACCTAGGTTTAACGATTGTTTATCTTTTTACAACTTTGATTTATCTTTTTTTAAGTTTCGTCTAACTCACCATCATGACATTTCACCCTCAAATATATCAGTTTGCATCTCTTTTTTTTAACATAACGACAATCTCATTATTACACCTAATAAAATTAATAGGAGCTCTGGTAGCATAGTGCCTAAGGCATTTGACTGCTAACCAGAAGTTTGAACCACCAGCCACTCCTCAGAAGGAAGGTTGGGCAATCTACTTCTGTAGTGATACCGCCTGGGAAACCCTAGGCGGGGTCGATATGAGTCGGGGCCAACTCGACGGCACATAACAACAAACAACAACAATAAAATTAATAATAATAATTTTTCAATATAAACTACTGCCTAAGGCATATTCAAATTTCCTTGATTGATCCAAAAATATCTATTTAAAGTTGATTTGTTCAAATCACAATTCAAAAAATATGTTGCTACAGTTGTAACATGTTGCATCTCATAAGTGTCCTTTATGCCAGAACAGTCCTTCTGCTCACGACTTGTTTAAGAACTCTGGTTAACCTGATAGAATCCTCCAGTCACCGTCTGATTATTTCCTCCAATTGTCGGTTGCTATCCTTGGGTAACTTATAAACTGGAAGTTGGATCTAAACATTGGATCAGATTCTCAGGTGAAGTATACTTCCTATTCCATCACACTGGGAAGTGTATGCTGTTTGCTACTCACTTTTAGGAATGAAATTGATCGGTAGTTTAGGATCTCATCTCTCCCTTGACGAGTTGGGTCTTCCCTGTGAGCAGCAAGTGATCACTTGGGACCTGACAAATACCCAGCTCCCCAAGAACCTTCCACATATGGTTTTATTATCCACTTGTAGTCACTGCCTGAACCAAAGCAATTTTTCGTTGTTGGTAGTTGCCGTTGAGTTGGTCCCAACTTACGGCAACCTAATGTATAACAGAACATAACAGACGCCAGGTCCTGCACCATCGTCATCATCATTGCATGTCTGAGTCCACCGTTGAGGCTATTATTCATCTCACGGAGGGCTCCCCCCATTTTTTCAGCCCTCTACTTTAGCAAACATCATTTCCTTTTCTAGCATCTGATTTTTCCTGATGACATGTCCAATGTAAGCAAGACAGTCTCACCATCCTCACTTCTAAGGAGCCTTCTGTTTGCACCTCCTCCAGAAGTGATTTGTTTGCTCTTTCGGCAGCCTATGGTCTATTCAATATTCTTCGCCAACACTCCAAACCAAACTGAGCTCACTGCCATTGAGTTGATTCTGACTCATAGCGACCCCTATTGGGTTTCCAAGGCTGTAAAACTTTGCAGAAGTAGAGTCTCATCTTTCTTCCACGGAGCAGCTGGTGGGTTCGAACCACTGACCTTTTGGTTAGCAGCCAAATGCCTTAACCACTACACTACCAAAGCTTCTTTCTACCAACATCATGATTCATGAAAATACATGTAATTATTATTAATTAAATATATGCAAAAAAGAAAAAAATGCAACACACTGCTATGGAGTCGGATCTGACTCATAGCGACCCCTCTTTGGATTTCCACCTTCCGGTTAGCAGTCAAATGCCTTAGGCACTACGCCACCAGAGCTCCCTTCAAGGGTGATTGTTGTCATTGCTATCGTTAAGTGCCCCCTTGAGTTGGTTCCACTCATAACAACCTCAGGTACAGCAGGACTAAACACTACCGAGTCCTGTGCCATCCTCACAACTGTTGCTATGCTTGACCCCACTGTTGCAGCTACTGTGTCAATCTATCTCATTAAGGGGCTTCCTTTTTAGGTTAGGAGCTCTGGTGGTGTAGTGCGTAAGGCATTTGACTGCTAACCAGAAGGCTGGCGGTTCAAACCCACCAGCCACTCCTCCAAAGGAAGGTTGGGCAATCTCGGTAGTGATACCGCCTCGGAAACCCAAGGAGGGGTGGCTATGAGTCGATCTGACTCCACCGCAATGAGTTTTTTTTTTTTTTTTTTTTTTCTTTATTCATAGGTGATATTTTATAAACCAATCTATTATTTGGCTTACAGGTGGCCTGAAGAAATAGTTTCAGTTCCATGTTCAAAGGTTATCTTAGGGAAATAATCTGGGGTTTCTCTGTCTCTATCGGTCCAGTAGATCTGGCCTTTTTTTTTTTTTTTTTAGGGATTTAAGTTTTGTTCTACATTTTTCTTCCATTCTCTCCAGGACTTTTTATTGTGTCCCTGGTCAGAGCAAGTAGCAGTAGCTGGGTGCCATCTAGTTCTTCCGGCCTCAAGTTGGGAGGGGTTGTGGCTCATATGGGCTATTAGTCCTGTGTACTAGCTTCTTCTCAGAGCCTTTGATTTCCTTCATTCTCTTTAGCTCTGTGTAAGTAGAGACCTATAGCTGTGTCTTAGATGGCTACTCATAAGCTTTTAAGACCCTAGACACTATTCATCAAACTGGGATATAAAACATTATCTTTGTGAATTGTTAGGGCCAGTTGATTAAATTGCCCCCTGACATTGTGGCTCCAAGCCTTTTAACCCAGGAAAACAATCTGGCAGGTTGTTTGGATATGTCTAGGAAGCCTGCATCATTGTGCCCCTGTGTGATCTGTTATATATGTGGGAATGTATGTATCTATATACCTATATAGATGGCTATATATATATATATCCATATATATCACAAATATATGTGTGTGTGTGTGTGTGTGTGTGTGAGTATGCACATATATGCATCCATATCTACCTAAATAACTACATATGTTTTTTGGTTGTTTTTACTGTTGTTGCAAATTGTATGTGTTAAATAATTTATCAGAATTGCCCCTTTTTCTTGTGTACTTCTTAGTGTCTTTATTTACCTTGGTCAAGTTGTGCTGATTTCACCCATATATTTAGTCTTGCCCTTCCCAAAATCAAAAGTAACAAGTGTCTGCTATCTAGAAAGTAATTCCCACTCCCTCTCCCTCTGATCCTTGGTAACCATCCAAGAATTTTGCTTTCTGTGTACATAACTGTTGTTAACTTTTTAAATAATAATAAGACCATACAATCATTGTCTTTTTGTGATTAACTTATTTCACTCAACATAATGTCCTGCAAATTCATCCATGTTATTTTTTGTATACTCCTCATTATTCTTTATAGTTGTGTAGTATTTCATTGTATGTGTGCACCACAATTTGTTTATCCTTTCATCTGTTGATGGACATTTAGGTTGTTTCCATCTTTTTGCTATTGTGAATAATGCTGCGATGAACATGGGTGTGCATATGTCTGTTCATGTCACTGCTCTTATATCTAGGATACATACCAAGGAATGAGATTACTGGATCATAAGATATTTCTATTCCTATTTTTGAGGAAGTGCCACATTGTTTTCCATAATGGTTGTACCATTTTACAATCCCACCAGCAATGTATAAGAGTTCCAATCCCCCACAGCCTTGCCAGCTTTTATTGTTTTCTGTTTTTTTGATCACTGTCATTTTACAGAGGTGAGATGGTATCTCACTATAGTTTTGATTTGCATCTTTCTAATGACTATTGATCATAAGCATCTTTTCATGTTGGCTGCCTGAATGTCCTGTTTGGTGAAGTGTCTGTTCATGTCTTTTGCGTACTTTTTGACTCAGTTGTTTGTCTTTTTGTTGTTGAATTGTTGAAAATTTCTATATATTTTAGAACTTAGACCCTTATCAGATATGTGTTTGCCAAAGATGTTTTCCAGTTTGTAGGTTCTTTTTACTCTCTTAGTAAAGTCTTTTGATGACCACAAGTTTTTAACTTTTAGGAGGTCCCACTTATCTAATTTGTCTTCTGTTATTTGCATAATTTTACTTTTGTTTAATGGACTATTTATGCCAAAGATTAGGAGCCTTAGCTTTGACCCTATGTTATCTTCCAGGAACTTTGTAGTCTTAGTTCTAAAATTTAGGTCTTTGAGCCATTTTGAGTTGTGCATTGTATGAGGTGTAGATCCTGATTCATTTGTTTGCATATGGATGTACAGTTTTGCCAGCACCATTTGTTAAAGAGACTGTTTCTTCACCATAAACCGACTAGACCCTTTGTCGAAGATCAGCTGCCTGTAGATGGATGGATTTACATCTAGATTTACAATTCCACTTCATTGGTCTATGTATTTGTCATTGTATCAGTACCAGGCTGTTTTGATTACTATGGGTATATAGTAAGTTTTAAGATCAGAAAGTGTGAAGTTTCCTATGGTAAAAATGGTGTGAGGGATACAGACCCAGAATACATCCCTGAGGAAGAAGCAGCATTGGAACTCTCTGATAAGGAATTCAAAAGAATTATCTTTAGGTATTTTCAAAGGATCGAGAGACAGACCAAAGAAAACACAGAAAAAACCTTACAAGAATTTGGGAAGAAAATACAAGAACAAAATGAAAAATTAGAAAAGATTCTAAATCTACA
>NW_006921731.1:3141845-3144951 GCF_000298275.1 Orycteropus afer afer
AAAAAAAAAAAAAAAAAAAAAAAAAAAAAAAAAATGGTGTGAGGGTGGCATATGACCTCCTCTAAATTCATGACAGGGAGAGAGACTCCCTGCCTAAAGCTGATTCCTATGAGGTAGCGACCAGACCTCTTCTCTCTGGCCTTTGTACCAATTCTGACATCAACCGTCCTTCCCACAGTGCTCTCTACTTCTCTGCTGGGTCCACTAAGTCCTTGCGATGACCACACAGAACTTACAGAAAATACTCACAATTATGGGGTTTATTAGAACACTAACAGGTTACAAGTTCCTTCGATCAGGACAGCTTCTTCTCAGCCATGCCTGTAGGTGGGCCTCACTCTGGTTCTGCCCTCTCAGGTAAAAGATGTGGTGAAACCCATGTAGAATTGTTCTCTACAGATTAGTAAGTAAGCACAAGTAAGCCTATGCATACCTTGATAATTGGGTAATCCACCCCTGACCATACCCTAGACACTATTCATCAAACTGGGATATAAAACATTATCTTTGTGAATTGTTAGGGCCAGTGTGTTAGGCAATTTACTAGGTGCTTCCTAGATTTTAAGAAACATAATCTGTCTGTCAGTTTGTCATACTGTGGTGGCTTGTGTGTTGCTGTGAGGCTGAGGCTATGCCACTGGTATTTCAAACACCAGCAGGGTAATTCATGGTGGACAGTTTTCAGCAGAGCCTCCAGACTAGGTCAGATTTGGAAGGAGGACGGGGCCATCCACTTCTCAAAGAATTGGCCAGTGAAAGCCTTATGAATAGCAGTGAAACACTGTCTGATATATTACTGGAAAACTTTATGCATAGCCCTGAAACATTATCCGATATGGTGCTGGAAGATGACCCTCTTAGGTTAGAAGGCACTCAAAATATGACTGGGGAAAAGCTGCCTCCTAAAACTAGAGTCAACTTTAATGATATGGGTAGAGTAAAGCTTTTGGGACCTCCAATGAGGTCCCAAACCTTCAATTTGCTGATGGGGCATGACTGAAAATGGGAAGACACAGCTGCAAATATCTATTAATAATTAAAACATGGAATGTATAAAGTATGAATCTGGGAAAATTGGAAGTTGCCAAAAATGAAATGGAACATATAAAGATCAATATCCTAGGATTAGTGAGCTGAAATCAACTGGTATTGGTCATTTTGAATCAGACAATCATATGGTCTAATATGCTGGGAATGACAAATTGAAGAGGAATAGTGTTACATTCATTGTCAGAAAGAATGTTTCAAGATCTATCCCGAAGTACAATGCTGTTAGTAATAGGATCATATCCATATGCCTACAATAAAGACCAGTTAATATTACTATTATTCAAATTTACACACCAACCACTAAAGCCAAAGATGAAGAAATTGAAGCCTCTGACAACTTCTGCAGTCTAAAATTGGCCAAACATCCAATCAAGATGTACTGATGATTATTGGTGACTGGAATGTGAAAGTTGGAAACAAAGAAGAATCATTCATTGGTAGTTGGAAAATATGCCTTGGTGATTAAAATTATGCTGGAGATTGCATGATAGAATTTTGCAAGACCAACAACTGATTCATTGCACATACATTTTTCCAACAACATAAACGGCAGCTATATACATGGACTTCACCAGATGGAATACGCAGGAATCAAATCGACTACATCTGTGGAAAGAGATGATAGAGAAGCTCGATATCTTCATCCAAAACCAGGCCAGGAGCTGACTGTGGAACAGACCATCAGCTGCTCATATGCAAGTTCAAGTTGAAGCTGAAGACAAAACAAGTCCACAAAGCCAAATTATGACCTCAATTATATCCCTCATGAATTTAGACATCATCTAAAGAATAGATTTGATGCATTGAATACCAATGACCAAAAACCAGAGGAATTGTGGGATGACACCAAGAACATCGTCCATGAAGACAGCAAAAGGTCATTACAAAGACAGTAAAGGAAGAAAAGACCAAAATGGACATCAGAAGTTACTCTGAAACTTGCTCTTGAATGGGGAGTAACTAAAGCAAATGAAAGAAATGACAAAAGAGCTGAACAGAAGATTTCGAAGAGCTGCTCAAGAAGACAAAGTAAGTTATTATAATAAGATGTGCAAATACCTGAGTTTGAAAACCAACTGCTCAGCATTTCTCAAGCTGAAAGAACTGAGGAAAAAAATTTAAGCCTTGAGTTGCAATATTGAAAGATTCTGTGGACAAAATATTGAATTATGCAGGAAGCATCAAAAGAAGATGGAAGGAATACACAGAGTCACTGTACCAAAAAGAACTGGTCAACATTCATCTATTTCAGGAAGTGGCATAGTATCAAGATCCAATGGTATTGAAGGAAGAAGTCGAAGCTGCACTAAAGGAATTGGTGAAGAACAAGGCTCCAGGAATTGACTGAATACCAATTATGATGTTTCAACAAATAGATGCCATGCTGGAGGTACTTATTTATCTATGCCAAGTAATTTGGAAGACACCTTCCTGGCCAACTGATTGGAAGAGATCCATATTTGTACCCATTCCAGAGAAAGGTACCCATTCCAACAGAAGGTAGAAACTATCAAACAATATCATTAATATCACATGTAAATAAAATTTTGCTGAAGATAATTCAAAAATGGATACAGCAGTATATTGACAGGGAACTTTCAGATGTAAGCTGGATTCAGAAGAGGACATGGAAAGAGAGTTATCCTTGCTGATGTCAGATGGATCTTAGATGAAAGAAAAGAATACTAGAAAGATGTTTACTTATGTTTTATTGACTATGCAAAAGCATTCAATTATGTGGATCATAACAAATTATGGATAACATTGAGAAGAATGGAAATTCCCAAAACTTAATTGTACTCATGAGGAACCTGTACATAGGCCAAGAAGCTATCATTCAAATAATAAG
This sequence comes from Orycteropus afer afer, assembly GCF_000298275.1. Taxonomy (NCBI): domain Eukaryota; kingdom Metazoa; phylum Chordata; class Mammalia; order Tubulidentata; family Orycteropodidae; genus Orycteropus; species Orycteropus afer. The sequence continues at coordinate 3,144,745 of NW_006921731.1, forward strand.
GGGATACTGCATGATTTTACATCAGGAAGGGCATGTGTCAGGGTTGTTTCCTTTTACCATTGTGGTAGTTCAATTTGTGTGTCAACTTGTCTGGGCCTGGTTGAGTGGCCAGGCAGCTGTATGTAGTATTCCCCATGATGAGACTAGTAATCAACTCCATGGTGGAATCTACTGTGAGCAGCTGAGTAGCTGCCTTAGGGATGTGGT
>NW_006921731.1:3145368-3162081 GCF_000298275.1 Orycteropus afer afer
GCACTAGGTAACCAGAACAACCATATTCACTCAGTCTGTATGTTGAGCAACAATCTCAGAAGCTGGACTATGTGAAGAAAAATGTGGCATCAGGATTGAAAGGAAGACTCATTAACAACCTGCAATATGGAGATTTGCTTGCTGAAAGTGAAGATGACTTGAAGCACTTACTTGTTATGTGCCATTGAGCCATCTCTGACTCATAATGATGTTATGTATGACAGAACAAAATACTGCTTAGTCCTGTGCCAGCCTCATGATCCCTGCTATACCTGGGTCCATCGCTGCAGCCACTGTGGCAATCTGTCTTATTAAAGGCCTTCTCCTTTTTCACTGACCCTCCACTTTACCAAGCATGATATCCTTCTCCACAAATGGTCCCTTCTGACAACATGACCAAAGAAGGTGAAATGAAGTCTGGCTATTCTTGCTTCCAAGGAACATTCCAGCTGCACTTCTTCCAGGACAGATTTGCTAGTTCTTTTAGCAGTCCATGGTACTTTCAGTATTCTTTGCCATCACCACAACTCAAAAGCATCAACTTTTCTTCAGTCTTCCTTATTCATTGTCCAGCTCTCACATGTATATGAGGCAATTGAAAATACCATGGCTTGGGTTAGGAGCAGCTTAGTCTTCAAGAAGATATCTCTGCTCTTTGGCACTTGAAAAAGGTCTTTTGCAGCAGATTTGCCCAATGCAATATGTCTTTTTATGTCTTGACTGCTGCTTCCATTGGCATCGATTATAGAACCAAGTAATGTGAAGTCTTTGACAACTTCAATCTTTTTTCCATTTATCGTGATGTGGCTTATTGGTCCAGTTGTCAGGATTTTTGTTTTCATTATGTTGAGGTGTAATCCATACTGCAGATTGTAGTCTTTAATCTTCATCAGTAAGTACTCCAAGTCATCCTCATTTTCAGCAAGTAAAGTTATATCATCAGCCTATCACAGGTTGTTAATGATTCTTCCTCCAATCCTGATGCCACATTCTTCTTCATACAGTCCAGTTTCTCAGATTATTTGCTCAGCATACAGATTGAATAAGTACAGTGAAAGGATACAACCCTGATGTACTTCCTTCCTGATTTTAAACCATGCAGTATCTCCTTGTTCTGTTCTAATGACAGCTTCTTGGTCTCTGTACAGGTTCTTCATGAGTACAATTAAGTGTTCTGGAATTTCCATTCTTTTCAATGGTATCCACAATTTGCTAAGATCCACACAATCAAATGCCTTTGCATAGTCAATTAAACACAAGTAAACATCTTTCTGGTATTCTTTGCTTTGAGTCAAAGCACTTACTGATGAAGATTAAAAATTACACTCTACAGTACGAATTACAGCTCAAAATAAAGAAAATGAAAATCCTCACAACTGAACTTCACAGTAAACTGAAAACATTGAAGTTGTCAAAGATTTCATTTTACTTGGATCCATAATCAACACCCATGGAAGTAGCAGTCAAGAAATCAGTACATATTAAACTGGACAAATCTGCTACAAAAGACCTCTTTAAAGCATTGAAGGTGCCACCTAACCCAAGCCATGATATTTTCAGTTGCCTCATATGCATGTGAAAGACAGACAATGAATAAGAAGACCTAAGAAGAGTTGATGCTTTTGAGTTGTGTTGGTGAAGAATACTGAAAGTACCATGGACTGTCAGAAAAACAAATAAATCTATCCTGAGGAAGTGCAGCTGGAATGCTCCTTGGAAGCAAGAATGGCCAGCCTTCATTTCACCTACTTTGGTTATGTTGTTAGATGGAACCATTCCCTGGAGAAGGATATCATGAGTGGTAAAGTGGAGGGTCAACAAAAAAGGGGATGGCTCTCAATGAGATGGATTGATATAGTGGCTGAAATGATGGATTAAGGTATAGTGAGTATTGTGAGGCTGGCATAGGACCAGTCAATGTTTGTTCTGTCAAACCTAAGATTCAACAGCACCTGACAAAAACGACAACCTTTATAACAACACTCTGAGGTTGGCATCAGTATCTGTCTTAGGGAAGGAACTATTTGGGCTCCGAAAGGTAAGTGACTATCTTAGGCTGGGTTCTCTTGTTGTTGTTTCTCTAGAGAAGCAAAACTAAGACAGAGACTACAGATAGATAGATGATAGATAGATAGATAGATTTATATATCTATATCTATCTATGTAGATATGTTGTTGTTGTTGTTGTTATGTGCTGTCGAGTTGGACCTGACTCATAGCGACCCCTCCTTGGGTTTCCGAGGCAGTATCACTACAGAAGTAGATTGCCCCATCTTCCTTCCGAGGAGTGGCTGGTGGGTTTGAACCGCCAGCCTTCTGGTTAGCAATCAGTGTGTAAGGCTCTATGCTACCAGAGCTCCTTATGTATATATATATATATATATATATATATATATATATATATATATAGGAGCTCTGGTAGCATAGTGGCTAAGGCACTTGACTGCTAACCAGAAGGCTGGAGGTTCAAACCCACCAGCCACTCCTCGGAAGGAAGGTTGGGCAATCCTACTTCCGTAGTGATACTGCCTCAGAAACCCAAGGAGGAGTCGCTATGAGTCAGGGCTGACTCGACGGCACATAACAACAACAAATGTATATGTATATATATGTATGTATAAAGAGAGAGAGAGATTGAGATATCTCAAGGAAATGGTTCATGATTGTAGAAGGTGGCAAGTATCAAGTCTATTGGTCAGAAGTCTGGCTATCAGGCTGGAGGCTTCTCCTGACTAACATAGCAAGGCCTGACGGACACAAGATAGGCAGACAATGTAGCAGGCTACTGGCTTTAGAGCCTGGCAGATCTAAGACTGGCAGGAAAGATGGCAGACTGTTGGCTCACAGGCTGTGGAGGCTAACTAATTCCAAGTTCACAGGCAATATGTTAGGCCACTGACTCAATTCCAAAGAACCAGAGATGGGACGATGACAAGCCAGATACAGGCAGGTGAAGCAGGCAGGTAGAGCAGATAGTGGAAACGAGGCCTGGCCAGCCGTGGGGCTGTGCCTTCGGGGAGGGGCTGGTGAGGCAAAGTAGGGCCCAGATGGAGGATGAATTGAAAGGCCTGGTCACAGGGACAAAATAAGACCCTGTTCCTAGAATGGGGGTACAGAAGAAGGGTGGGGCTTGTAAGGTAGCAGTAAGGAGAAGAGGACACACAAAAGTGGGGTTAAAGAGAAGTTTTTATTCTGCGCTACCAGGAGAGGTTTACGGGTCCCCGAGAGGGGCCCAAGTGAGGTTCACAGGTCCCTGAGAGGGGCCAGAGAAGTCGTGCTGCCCAGGTGAAAGAAAAGGTTTTTTATTGTGATTTTCTTCCCGGTTCTTAGAGGACTGGAGTGAGAGCAGGGTATGTGTTACAGGGACCAATAAGGTTAAAGTACCCTATAGCATGGGGGTAGGAAGTAGAGTTGAAGCACTTCTTTAACATAGTGGGCAGGAAATGGTTGGGGGCTTTTGTGAGTTAAGAGTCAGGTGCAGGGGGCTTTCGTAAGCAAGGGCTACGTGCTGGGGTCTTTCATAAGCAAGGGCTATGTGCTGGGGTTTGGTATGGGCTCTGATCAGGTGCCTTCTTGCTGGACCAGTTCTTATAATTCCCTCCGGCTCAAACACTCACCCGCCTGGCCAGCCATGTTTCTGCCTAACAGGGCTCACCTCATTTTACCTCCTCCTGGCAGCCTCGACCCCTGGTCTGGGCCCTTTTTGCCTTCCCCTGGTGGGCACTTCTGCTCTTTCCCTATTAAAATACTTTCTCCACCCAGCAGCCAGAGTGACCATCTGAAAATGTCAATCAGGTTGTGTCACTGGCCTGCCTAAAATTCCAAGTGCTTCCCCTTCACTTACAGTAACATAATAATAATAATATGTTGCACTTACACAGTGCTAATTAGGTGCCAGGCACTGTTCTAGGCACTTTAGCCACACTTATCCATTTAATTCTCACAACATCATTTCAAGGCAATTCATGTTCTTATCCCCACTTTACAGATGAGAGAATGGAGGCACAGGCTCAAAAACTTACCTAAGTTAACATGGATTGAAATCCAAACTTTTTACCATGGTCTGGAATCTCCACCCCCAGGTCTTTGCCTGGCTGCCTTGATCTCAACACCAATGTCACCTCCTCAGATAGACCTCCCCTGTTCATCCATCCAATTGATAGTGTCCCACCACTCTCTAGTACATTATTCTATTTTTTTCATATCACTTAATATTTTATGAAATGTCTCATTTATTCATCTTCTTCCATACACACTTGTTTATGTCTTGGCCCCCTCCTCACTCCCAGGGTGTCAGCTCTTTGAGAGCAGGGGCCATAACTGTCACATTCGCCTCTGCATCCCAGCACAGAATGGAAAGAGTTCAGTAAACATACATGAAAATGAATGCGAGTCCCTGGGTCATGAAAAGAGTTAACATGCTCGACCGCTAACTAAAAGGTTGGAAGTTCAAGTCTATTCAGAGGCACCTTGGAAGAAAAGCCTGAGGGGGAGGGGGAAAAAAAAAGATGAGTTCTTAAAAAAAAAAAAAAAAAAAAAGAATCAGTCTTATGGAGCATCGTTCTACTCAGACACATGTGGGATCACCATGAGTCAGAAATGACTCCATGGCACCTGTTTGTGGTTAAAAATGAACACAGGGAGGAAAAAAGGAAGTGAGGGAGTGGGAGAGGAAGAGAACATAGGAGGAAAGGCAGGAGACATGAGGAATAGGGGGGAGGGATAAGTCCTCTTAAGCTCCTTGATAGCTACTTCCCAGCAACTAGAGTGAAGATGGGTCCTAGAGGAAAAGGGAGTGCAGTAACCCTGGAAAGAAGCTCAAGGGCCACCAAAAAACTAAACTCACTGCTATCAAGTCAATTCCAACTCATAGAGACCCCCATTGGGTTTCTGAGGCTGTAAATCTTTATGAAAGTCAATTGCCCCATCTTCCTTCCACAGTGTGGCTGGTGGGTTTGAACCACTGACCAAATGCCTTATCCACTATGCCACCAGAACTCCTTCCAGAGGCAACAGTCCTCCTCAAGATGAAGCCAGACCAGCCCTACACTTAGCTGGAGAGTGTTTCCCTGAGTAGTGTTGTCAGATTGGCAAAGAAAATACAGAATGTCCAGGCGAGTTGGAATTTCAGATACACAACAAATACTTTTTAATATAAATATGCCTTGTGCAATATTTTTAATGTACTTATTAAAAAAAAAAAAAAAAAGAGGAGCTCTGGTGGCATAGTGTCTAAGGCATTAGACTGCTAACCAGAAGTTCGGTTGTTCAAACCACCAGCCACTCCACTGAAGGAAGACTGGGCAATCTACTTTCATAAAGAAACAACTATCTTATGTTTCTAGTGCTACTATAATAGGGCTTTTATAGAACAAAAATTTACTTTCTCACATTTCAGGAAGCTTGAAGTCCAAATTCAGAAAGTGGCTCTAGGGGGTGGTCTTTCTTTGTCTATTTCAGCTTCTAGTAGCTGCTGGCAATCCTTGGAGTTTCTGGGCTTGCAGATTCTCCTTCCTCTGTAGTCAGATAGCATCTGCCCCATCCCCTCCCCATTTCTGCTGCTCTTTATGTAAATCAGAAATGATTAGGATCTACCTTACGCTGGTATGATCTCAACTGATTGACTGATTTCATTACATTAGATGGCGTGTGGAAGGTGGTATTAGATTAGATTACATCCACAGGTAGAGGGGTTAGGATTCCAACATACATTTTGGGAAACACAATTCAATTCATTACAGGAATCTTGTGTTTTAACTGGCAGCCCCATCCCTTGTCCTCACTTGGTACTAAGTGTCATGTGAGATTCCACTGAGCACTTAAGAACTAGCCTGTTTTTGAACAAAACAAAACACAGAGAACAGTACAATCTCTTTATTGATCTAAGAGAAGGAAAATGTCTGTGAAAACAGGAACTTGTTAAAAGAGAATGAGTCCCAGGTGCTGATAAATAGCAAGAGGAAGGCAAGACAAATGCCTTGTCCTAAGCCTAAAGTGGGCTTTCAGAAATGGCTGTGCCCTGGAACTTTCCTTCCTGGACCCAGAGGCACTTAAGTGGGTCTCTCACCCTGGGTGCTGCTGAGGAGGGCAGGAAGAGAAACACTCAGCCTCAGAGGGAAAGATTTATGGGAGTGTGGGCTTCAGTGATTCACTCGTTCATTCAGCCTCACCAAACAACTGGTGGCAGAGACTCAGAGATGAATGGCACTAGGTACTGCCCTAAAGTGCTCTTGGTCCAGAGAGAGGGAGGTGGGTTTGGAATCCATGAGCAAGAAGTGTTACCAGCTGTAATAGTGGAAAAGAGACCCCAAATTCAAACAGGTTCAGTAGAGACAATTTTATTATGCCTTGGACAGGACAGAGACAAAACAAAGACAAAAATCCAGGTGAGGGAAACCATTAGCATGTATATAATACAGAAAGCTGAATGTAGTCCGCTGAGTCATGGCCATGGGGCTAATTATATATGATTGAAAACAAGGGAATCATCACAAAATCATGATTGGTGACAGACTGATTTGTCACTGTTGCAGGTGGGACTAACAGAAGCGAGGAAAGGACCGTGATTGGGGTACGTACACAACTGAAGATAGAAAAGGGTTACAGGATTGGTTCTGGGCCTTGATTACCCAGCTAGGTGGTAGTCTGCAGTCTTAGCCACAAGGTGGCTACCAAACAATACGAGGGCTCCATCCTTGATTTAAATTAGAAAAGGACACACTAAGGCAAGCTCCTTTGTGTGGGTATAATGTGCTTTTAACCACAGTCTTCCTGAGTGCAAACTGCCCATCCCGAGGTTTATCCTGGAACTTGTCCATGTATAGCTACAATGTTGAAGGTCAGAAAGAACTCAACTGGCATCTGAACTTACATCAAGATTCAAAATGGAGTTAGGTCTCCCACAGTGGACCACAGCCTTCCACAAACCCAAGTGGTTTAGAATTTAAGCTCTCATACACTGTTTCCAAATCTGCCTCAATGGTTCGATTGGAACAGTACAGCTCTGTCTGTGTCTTTCTTCCTTTCACCTCTCTCCATTCTCTCTCCCCTCCTTCCCACTTCCCTCTCTTCTTCCTTCCTCCCTTAGTCTTTCTCTCTTTTCCCATCTCTCTTCTCCCTCTGTCACCTTCCCAGCTAATTGGTCACTTTAAATCTAATTACAAAATGTTGGCATTTCCAGTCCACCCAGAGATACCATGGAAGAAAGGCTGGAAAAATTAGCCATTGAAAATCCTATGGAACACAATTTTCCTCTGACACATGTGGTCTTACCATGAGTTGGAGTTGACTAGTAATCAACTAGTATGGTGAAAGAAAGATTACTGGTGAGCTCAGACCAGGGACCTGGTCTTAGTCTTGTTTCCTTTCCCTCTCCAAGCCCACCCCACTAGCACTACTTCCACAACTATCCAACATCTTCCAACTCAGCTTGGAGTTCATTTGCATACTTTTCTCTGATTGGCTAAGATAAAGACACAAAGGCACCTAACCTTTCCCTGCCCCTTCTCTTCCCCTTCCTGTTGGAGCCGCAATAGATCCAGCATTCTGGGTTCTCCAGACAGAACTTCTGCCCTGTGCCCTTGTGTGTTCAGTTAATCCCAGAAGATGTCAATAAGTGATCTCTTCTGGTTTAGGGTTAAAAGATCTAGATGTCTGGGCCCTGTCACTGACAAGCTGTGTGATCTTGAATGAGTTCCTTTGTTTTCTGACACTTAGTTCCCAAGTCTATAAAATGGGAATAATTCTCATGATGAGATTTTTTTTTAATATTGTGATTTGGGTGAAAGTTTACATGGCAAATTGACTTTCCATACAGCAGTTCACGTACACTTTGTCTCATGACATTGACAATTTACCACAGTGCAACAGCTCCCCTCCCACTTCCTCCCGATAGTTACCTCTTCCCTGTGTCCATCCCTCCATGCACTCCTGCCCCCTGAGCTGTCTCCCTGTGCATAAACAGCCCTTCTTTCTCCCATGATTGTTTTCTCCAAGGAATGTATCTACTTCAGGTAGATGTTCAACTCATATGCCTGTCTTTTGTTTGGCTGGAAGCCACAGGTATGGGTTCAATTCCAGACCTGAAGGGCAGCTAAGGGCCATAGTCTCAGTGGTTCCACCAGGCTCTATCAGACCAGTAAACCCGGTCCCCCGCCCCCCTTTTTTGTTTTTTCAAATAACTTTGAGTTTTGTTCCACATTGTTCTCCCTCTCATGATGAGATTCTTATGAGAATATTCTGTAGTGGTTAATATGGACTCATAAGCTATACTGCCTGAGTTTAAATACCTCCTCTTCTACTCACCAGCAGGGTGCCCTGGGCAAGCTACCTATTTATCCCAATTTGGGAGTGAGTCTCAGATAAGTCCATATGTATAAAAGCACTGAGAACAGTGCTTTACATACAATCAAAATGAAACAGAAAACCAGTTACCATCAAGTTGATATAAGTTTCGGGGGACCCTGAGTGTGTCAGAATAGAACTGTTCTCCACAGGATTTTTAATAGCTGATGTAGGTTACTAGGTCATTAAAGGTTTGCACCACCCAGGAACTCTGCTTTGCATACAAGCACCTAGTAATTGTCAGCTATTATTGCAATGGATGTTAAAGTCTTTTGTGCAAATGCTATTAATACTGTTAGTATTGCCCAATGTGTATTTAAAGAGCTCTGGTGGTGTAGTGGATAAGGCCCTTGACTGCTAACCAGAAGGTCAGGGGTTCAAACCCACCAGCCACTCCATGGAAGGAAGATGGGGTAATCTACTTCCATAAGGATTTACAGCCTCAGAAACCTAATGAGGGTGGCTATGAGTTGGGAAATACTCAAAGGCAGTGATTTCGGTTTTTTCATTTTTTTTTAAATGTATTAGGAGGCAAGCTGGGAAAATCAAGGGCCAAAGGTTCTGAGGATGTACAAAATAGTCTGGGCAAAGGCACTCTGACCCAGAGGCACAAAACCAACCAATGCCAAGACGATAGCCTGAGATATTCCAAGGAGAGAAAAATAGAATTCACCTGGTGTTGATGTCTTCCAGAACTAAGAGATAAGGCTTGCAGTCATAACTTAGCAGCCTTTCGTTATCCTTCTCATGGGTTACAGAGTCCTGATCCTTAGGAATGAAATGTGCACACATGATCATAAGCTTTAGCTCAATGTATATTAACCCCATATTTGCCTACTGAGAGTAGGTTGACTTTTAGAGTATTCTGAAACTCTGCCTGCTCCATGCTTATTCATAAGTGATTAAACTCTTCTCTTTTCTCAGTAGGACTGAATTGACCCAACATTGATCCTGGCACAGGCCCACATTTTTTGGCTTATAGTTCCTCTTGAAGAGATCCTAAAGGAGTGAAGCTAAAGCTTCTCTGAGCCTCAGTGTCCTTATCTGTAAGAAGGTTATAACCTTACCTCTGCCTGCTTCACAGGGAAGCTCAAGTGCCTGGCCCGTGGTCGGCACTTACAATAATGGACCACGCAGAGAGACAATGGCAAGCTGCAGGATTCTCCCCTTAGCAATATATCTGTTCTTACTTGCTGTCCATGAGACATGATGCAATAGGGGCCCCCATAAATCAGTGAATAAATGCTGAGTTGAGCAGACTGGATGGTGAACTAGTCAGTTCTTCACATTTGGACAGCAAGCACTCTCATACTCTTGGTGAAATTGTCAACCTATTGGTGCAGAATTTTTGGAGAGTCATTTAGTGCTAGGAGCTCTGGTGGCCTTGTGTCTAAGGCATGTGACTGCTAACCAGAGGCTGGTGGTTCAAAACCACCAGCCACTCCTCAGAAGGAAGGTTGGGCAATCTGCTTCCGTAGTAATACTGCCTCAGAAACCCAAGGAGGGGTGGCTATGATCCGACTTGACGCCAGTGAATTAGGTATTTTTGATTTAGTGCTGGTGGTGTAGTGGATAAGGCACTTGACTGCTAATCAGGAGGTTCAAACCCACCAGTCAGCCGCTCTGTGGGAGGAAGATCGGGTGATATACTTTCGTAAAGATTTATAGCTTCGGAAACACGCTGTTGGTTGCTATGAGTCGGAAGCCGCTGGATGGCAGTGCGTTTGGTTTTATTTTGGAGTGCTGCTCTACCAAAAATACCTCAAGTTAGTGGCTTTAAAAAACTTGTTTATTTCCTCACAGTTCAGGAGGCTGAAGCCAGAATTCAAAGTGTGACTCTATAGTGTCTCAGTGAAAAACTACTAGACTGACACTCAGCTAGAAATTAAAATAATAATAAATATTATTGAAGGAGTAAAATTATTTCGAAATAGGGAGACATTTACAGACATCCATGCCAGATGTTAAACTGCTCCGAATTGCATTAAGGGTTTAAAAAGGATTTGTGTTCACAGGCTTGTGGAAGTAGGGTAGGAAGAATGACAAAATCTACAAAGTTAAAGGTAATTAGAAAGTTTGCCTGTTACATTATGAGAGTTGTTTAATAAAGTATCCATTCTAACACATTTGAAATATGTTTCCTTATCTTAGTTACAGATTTACCAAGAACTAGCAGAGACACAAAGCAGCTCTGCTGGTTCAGTGCCTAAGGAATTTGACTGCTAACCAGAAGGTTGGTGGTTCAAACCCACCAGCCACTCTGTGGAAGGCAGATGGGGCAATCTGTTTGTGTGAAGATTTACAGCCTTGGAAACCCAATGGGGCTCACTGTAAGTCGGAATCTACTTGATGGCAGTGGATTTTTTTGGGTCATTCACTGGTATGACCTCATTAACATAGTAAAAGAAACTCCCTATTTCCATATTTGGGGGCTCTGGTGGCATAGTGCCAAAGGCATTTGACTGCTAGCCAGAAGGCTGGCAGTTCAAACCCACCAGCTACTCCTGGGAAGGAAGATTGGTCAACCTACTTCCCTAGTAATACCACCTCGGAAACCCAAGGAGGGGTCGCTATGAGTCGGATCCGACTAGAGGGCAGTGAGTTTTTATTTACGTACTTACAGGTACCAAACCCACTGCCATAGAATCGATTCTGACTTTTGGCCAGTGGGGGCACTGCGTTTCCAAGGTGGTAAATCTTTACACAAGTAGATTGCTCCATCTTCCTCCCACGGAGCTGCTGGTGGGTTTGGACCCCCAACCTTCTGGTTAGCAGACAAATGCCTTAGGCACTGAGCCACCAGAACTTTATTTATAGGTACAGAGGTTAAGATTTCCACACATACTTTAAGGGTACACAATTCAATACTCTATACGGGAGTAGATAAATAAATCTGTATTATGGATTGGGAGCTCTGGTGGGGTAGTGCCTGAGGCATTTGACTGCTAACCAAGAGGCTGGCCGTTCAAACCTACCAGTCAGTCCTGGGAAGGAAGACTTGGCAATCTACTTCCCTAGTGATACCTCCTGGGAAACCCAAGGAGGGGTCGCTATGAGTCGGAATAGACCCGAAGGCATTGAGTTTGATTTTTTTTGGTATTATGGATTACGCACCTATTAAAAATAAATGAAATCTCTATGTACTAAGATAGAGCTCAAGACTTATGGTTAAGTAAACAAGCACACACAGAAAAACAAGTTGACAGTTATGCATTTAATATAATAACATTGTGCGGGAAATGTATCTATGTTTGTGTTTGCATAGGAAATCTCTGGAGGCCTGTGTGTCTGCGTTACGAATGATCATGAAGATGGCACAGAACCCAGTGACATTTTCTTCTGTTATACATAAGGGCTCCATTAGTCAGCCAACTTAATGGCAACTAAAGCAAAAAAAAAAAAAAAAAAAAACTCACTGCCCTTCAGTCGATTAGACTCATAGCGACCCCTCTTGCAGTATCTCTATGGAAGTAGATTGCCCAGTCTTCCTTCCCAGGAACAGCTGGTGTGTTTGAACCTCCAAATGCCTTAGGTACTACACCATCAGAGCTCCATGATGGCAACTAGCAACAACATAAGTCAAAGTTAACAGTGGTTATCTCTGAAGAGAACAAGGGGACACTACATGGTTTAAAATCAAGAAGGGAGTGCGTCAGGGTTGTATTCTGTCTCCACACTTATTCAATCTATATGCTGAGCAAATAATCCGAGAAGCTGGACTATATGAAGAAAAACGTGGTATCAGGATTGGAGGAAGAATCATTAACAACCTGAGATATGCAGACGATACAACTTTGCTTGCTGAAAGTGAGGATGACTTAAGGCACCTACTGATGAAGGTTGAAGAATACAGTCTGCAGTATGGATTACATCTCAACATAAAGAAAACAAAAATCCTCACAACTGGACCAATGAGCAGCATCACAAGAAATGGAGAGAAGATTGAGGTTGTCAAGGAATTCACGTTGCTTGGTTCTACAATCGATACCAACGGAAGCAGCAGTCAGGACATTAGACGACGTGTAGCATTGGGAAAGTCAACTGCGAAGGAACTGTTTCAAGTGCTAAGGAGCAAGATATCTCCTTGAGGACTAAGGTGCGCCTGACACAAGCCATGATATTTCCAATCGCCTGGTATGCACGTGAGAGCTGGACAATGAATAAGGAAGACCGAAGAAGAGTTGATGCTTTTGAGTTGTGGTGCTGGTGGAGAATGCTGAAAGTACCATGGACTGCTAAAAGAACTAACAGATCTGTCCTGGAGGAAGTGCAGCCAGAATGCTCCTTGGAAGCAAGAATGGCCAGACTTGTCTCACCTATTTTGGTCATGTTGTAAGAAGGGACCATTCCCTGGAGAAGGATGTCATGCTTGGTAGGGTGGAGGGTCGACGAAAGAGGGGGAGGCCTTCAACGAGATGGATTGACACGGTGGCTGCAATGATGGGCTCAAGTATATATAGCAGGGATTGTGGGGCTGGCACGGGATCGGGCAGTGTTTCGTTCTGCTGTGCATGGGGTCGCTATGAGTCGGAAACGACTCCACGGCACTTAACAACAACAACATTTCTGAAGAGAAGGATTAACTTTTAGATGAACATTTTCAATTTGACTAATAGGAAGAGGAAGGCTGGCGGTTCAATCCCAACAGCCACTCCATTGAAGGAAGACTGGACAATCTACTTTTGTAGAAACACCGCCTCGGAAACCCAAGGAGGGGTAGCTATGAGTCGGAGTCTGCTCGTTGGCAGTGACTTTGTTTTTTTGGAATAGGAAGGGTTCCACGTTTAAAGCCCAGAGGCTAGATTTAGAGTTGGTAGGTACTACTGTGCAACTTAAGGAAATTCCATGCATTTTTTTGGACTGCATCTTCCCCTTGTGTAAACTGAAAATGATAATACCTTCCTTCCAGTGTTGGGATGGGGAGTGGCATGAAATAACGAATTCGAAAAGCCCTGTTCAAAGCAGGCTCAGATCAATCAATATAGTAATTAGGGTGGGCACCCCGAAGGAAGACGGATGAGCCTGGACCTTCAAAGATTTTGCAAGGCTTTAATTTGGTTTACTTTTATTTCTGGCTGTGTTTTTCTATTATTGAATAACCATTAAATATTTATTTATTTATTTAATCAGGGTCGGCGTCCAAGATTTTTAATCACTCATCTTCTCCCTTCCTCGGGGAGAGGCGGAGCAGAAACCTGGTGCGTGCGCAGTGCGAGCATCTTTGGCTGCGCTTCTCTCGCTTACTACTACTCCCGGCAGGCTCCGCGCACGCCTCCGGCGCGTCTCAGACTGATGACGTAGTGCACTAGCGCGGGGATTTTCGAGTGGTTGTGTAGCGCGCGAGGCCAATGGGTGGGGGAGCCCCAGCCTCCTCAGAAGTGACCATGGACCCCTTCGCCGAGCCCCGGTGGCCTCCGGGCCTAGCAGTCATGAAGGTAAGTGCTTCGGAGAGGGAGGGAGTGCCCAGGCGTCCGCAGAAGGCTGAGGACAAATGAAGGGAAAGGACGAGTTGGCGATCTGCCAGCTGGGCCTGGATTCTCGACCCTGCTCTGCTTTTTTCTAGCCGCGTACCTCTGGCCTCAGTTTCTTCCCCTGAGAAGTTGCAGAGACAGGTTTCATGGTGAACTGAGGTTGGCTTTCTTACGGGGCTGGGTATTCTGCGGTTCAGCCACAACAGTAACAGTGACATCGAGAAAAACAGTTATTGTAAACAGTGACAACGACGATGGCAGCTCTTTCTTTGTACGAAGCAATATGTGAACTCTTGCGGTACATTAGTTGGAAATTTCCCAGAACGACACCGGCCATGATTTTGGGAGGATACAGCATCATATAACAGTATCATGCTAGGAATCGAGGAATCTCTTTTACCTTCTTTTTCATTTGTTCTAGTTACTCTCTTACAACTTAGTACTGGGTTGTGCTAACATATGCCCTAATTCCTCCCTAACATGTTCTGACAACTCTTTTAACAACTGCTCATCTGTTTCTCCTTTAAACAAATAGATCAGGAGTCAGCCTCAGCCCTAGCCTTTAATAAATCATTTATTTCATTTAATAGCGTTTATTCTTAATGACTACTTTCTGCTTTTGGGAAGGCATACCAGGTTCTGTTTACCATAGTGATTGGCTCTGGATTCTTACTAGATTTGCTCAGGAGCATGTTCACTTGCTGTGCTATTGGTTTGTTTATTGTCCTTATTAAGTAGATAGATAGATAAAGCTTAAGTGCCAGAGAGTGTTCTATGATGGGGTTGATTGAGTCACATTTGGCTCACATTCAAATCATGGAATATTGAAGTTGGAAAGCCAGCCCCTTCACTATTTTAATGCTTTTTGTAATGCGTCTGCCAATTTCTCATCTAGTTTTGGGATACTTACGCTGTAAAAAAGGAGCTCTGGTAGCATAGTGCCTAAGGCACTTGACTGCTAACCAGAAGGCTGGTGGTTCAAACCCACCAGCCACTCCGCGGTAGGAAGGTTGGGCAATCTACTTCCGTAGTGATACTGCCTTGGCATCCCAAGGAGGGGTTGCTGTGAGTACGGTCCGACTCAAGGGCACGTAACAACAACAACATGCTATAAAAAAGGGAGCTCTGGTAGCGTAGTACCCAAGGCATTTGACTGCTAACCAGAAGGCTGGCGGTTCAAACCCACGAGCCACTCTGGAAGGAAGATTGGTGAGTCTACTTACGTAAAGATTTACTGCCTTGGAAACTCAATGGGGGTCGCTATGAGTCAGAATTGATCTGATGACAGGGGTTTGTTTTGTTTTTTTCTTTTTATTATCTGCTTAGTAAGTTATTCAATGGAATAGCATTGTAATGTGATAAGATTTCAAGTTGCAAGAATAGATCCTTTCCTGTTTGGATTGTTTCCAGATTGACACACTGCTATACAGTTTGTCCACTCCTTCACCACCTTCTGCTGTCACTGTTCTCAGCTGTTTCCAGGGCTTCCTCATTTGGCTCCACTGTGTAATTCAGTGCAGGAAGCACTAACTTGCAAGTAGGGAGGTGTGAATTTTGGTCCTGACTTGAAATGTCCAGTATTGGTGCTCACATTGGATACAAGTTTCCTCATTTGTGAATTAAGAATTTTTAACTAGATCATTTCTAATGATTGTCTTTACAGTTTTAAGTTTTGGTTCTTAACCTGTTAGTGATTATGGACTACTGGTACCTTTTACCCCAACAGTGACTGTAGGCCAAGGGATGGGGAAGAAGAGGCCTGGGATAAGAGGTGGAAACACATGGGAAGTGGGGCAGGAATAGAGTAGTCCTTTTCTGAAGGGCTGACAGTAGGGCACAGGAATCTGTACAGTGTACTAAGCGGTTTGGGTAACCTGAAATTTGAATGTATAAGAATCATATGGGTGGTTGCTGTCAAGCCCTTTGCAGTTTTTTGAATTTGCATATTTGACAAAGAAGAATTAAATTATTTTTTAGAGTACAGAGAAAGAATTGTGTGGCAGATGTTCTAATCATGGTATATTTCTGACATGTATATATGTATTTCTACATTTCAGACAATAGATGATTTGCTGCGGTGTGGAATTTGCTTTGAATATTTCAACATTGCAATGATGATTCCTCAGTGTTCGCATAACTGTAAGTATGTTGTTTCTATGAGTTAGTAAAAGTGTGATTTTTTTTTTTTTACATAAAGTAGTATTAATTTAACATCAAAGATAAATACCCATTTATTTCTGATAGCTAACTCCTGTCTTGAAGTTTTCACAAGCTCCTATCTTTTGCACTTCTTCCCTCTTAAATATTGAAATTTTTACAAGGCTCCTTCCTGTCTTATCTGCCACCTCCTCTTGAATGTTTTTATGCACTTAATGCAGTAGAGAGTTTGGTCGTAATATGTAATTTTTATTTGCCAAGCATTTAGATGTTAAGTTTCAGAATTTTTGTTTTTAATCAAGTACTGGTGTAAAATTGCAGAGTTTAAAAATCTTTAACAGTAAGGCTGTTTGCCCAGTGGGAAAATACTACTACTGAAGATTATTACAGACAGTTTTATCACTTGTGTGATGATAGAAAGACTTAAAATTGCAAGTGTACATGTCTTTATGAGCCTGGTATTTAAATGTATTTTATATGGTAACTTTAAATATTTAGCCTTTAGGGGTCAGCGTATCATTGTTTAGGAGCTGGCTATCACGTTTATGGGTTATCTCGACTTACCATTGTTAGGCTGAAGCAAACCCAAGCCACCAACATTTCAGTTAGCAGCTTCCTCCGGTGTCAAGCCCTGATGAGACAGCCTGATAAGACAACGGAAGTAACAGAACCCGCCCAGACTGGAAAGTCCCATGCAGTGGCAAGCTTCCTCTTGTGAAGCCCCCTCATGCTAATTAAGTGC
>NW_006921731.1:3165551-3175507 GCF_000298275.1 Orycteropus afer afer
TATAAACCCTCCCCTCCCCAGCCAGGTGGTGCGACTTCCCGGGCCCCTCTCAGGGACCCGTGAACCTCGCCCGGGCCCCTCTCGGGGGCCCGTAAGCCTCCCCCGGAAACTCAGAATGAAAACTTCTCTTTAACCTCACTTTTGTGCGTCCTTTTCTCCTTACTGTGGCCTTACAACCATCTTTCTTATCCTCTGTTTCAACTTTATCTCGGAAAGTTAAAGAGAATCAAGTTAGGCTTAAAAAATATTTTTAATGGATAGTAGCTTTGGTATGAAGATCTTTCTATGGAGAAGACGTAGTAGAGGATGGCAATGGTAACAACATGGGCTTTATACTGAGGCTTGACCCTTGACCTTGCCACAAACAAATATTTGCCAATTGTCCAACATTCCTCAAATGTAAAAATGTCATGAATAATTCCTATTTTAGAAGATAGTTGTCACAATTACATATGCAGAACTCAGTGTCTGGCACATCATTGTTGTTGTTAGTTGCTATTGATGTGATTCTAACCCATGGTGACCCCATATGTGCAGAGTAGATAGAAGTCTTCTTCAGGGTTTTCAAGGTTGTGACCTTTTGGAAATACACATATACATCAAAATGTACTGCTTTATATCCTGTTTGTCAGCTATAAATAAATGTGTCCTGAGACTAATGAGGATTATCTAATATTTTAAATGAATAATCAGAGTTTAGGGAAGGTGGATAAAGATATAGAAAATGAAGATCATCAGTGAGCTGATAAATGTTTGAGCTGGTTTATGGGTACTGTGGTACAGTGAATTGCTTAATGTTGTCCTCCTAGCCATAACGCCCCCCAAATGACTGGGTGGGATTATGCAAAAATAAGGTACTTGTGGCCTACCAAGGGGATTGGATATCTTGCTAATATTGTGAATAAGGTGCATAGCACCCTTGTGGGGGTGGGACCATGCAAATGAGGTGTATGGAATCCTAATGTGGGGATTGGTCAGTTTTGTCATCCTTCTAGGCTTAAAATGAGCCATCCCAGAGGTAGAAAGGGGTGATATCACTACTGTCAAGAAAAAAGAGCCAGTAGTAGAATGTGTCCTTTGGACCCAAGATCCATGTGTTGAACCTCTTTGATCCAGGAGAGAGAGCTGTGACACCAGAGATAGCAAGAAGTGGCAGCAGAGAAATGGTGGTGGCTGAGGTAGCAGAACCAAGAGACTGGAATGAGACAGAGTGGTGGGCTTGCCAGCCCAGAGAGCAAGAAAACTAAGTGCCTTTGAGGAGGAGACTTGCTGGTGGAGTGAGGTGCCTCTGGGCACTGGAAGGATCTCGGTTGGCTAACCCACAGAGCCAGAGCTGAGTACCTTCAGGCCAAGTGTTCCTGGTAGAATGGAGTGCTTCTGAGCACTTATTGGCAGAGCTAAAAGAGCTTTGGAACCCTTGCCTGAGCAGGGCAGAAGCCAAGGGGCTGTGGGGCCAAGAGGCTGAGGGCCCAAGAGTGGTATGCCTGCGGGTACTGCTGAGAAGAGGCTGTTCTCATCAAAGAACTGTATTCTTAGCATTTCTGATCCTGAATTGTAACTTGTTACTTCCCTAATAAACCCCAACATTGTGAGTATTGTCTGTGAGTTCTTTGTCTGTGAGTTCTTTGTGGACACTGCAACAGATTATCGAACCCAAAAGAGAAATAGAGAGTACCTTGGGAGGGACAGTTGCAGAGTTGGTAAGAAGTTTGGAGGGTGGAGGTGTATCTGACCTTTGTCTCATAGGACTCAGCCTTGGGCTGTTGAGCTTGATCCTCTTCCCGTCTTGTGAAATTAGAGGAGGTCAGATGATACCTCCATTCTATTTTTACAGCTGGCGTCAGAAATGGGGTTCATTGCAATGGCTCCAGACTCAGGAAGTGTGGGACTTTGTAAGAGAAAGAACAAAGGGGCATTGGAAGTGAAACTTGATTCTTGTTGTTGTTATGTGCCATTGAGTCACCCCGACTCATAGCGATCCCTCCTTGGGTTTTTGAGGCAGTATCACTACAGAAGTAGGATTGCCCAGCCTTCCTTCTGAGGAGTGGCTGGTGGGTTTGAACCACCAGGCTTCTGGTTTGATTCTTAGATGGTTACTTTGGTTGTTGTCACCTATAATGGCTGAAAGAAAAGTAAGAGATATTGTGCTGCAACTGAGGGGAGAAAAACGGCATGTGAAATGGCCTGGGGCAGAAGCCAGGCTGAATAAGTAAAATGATTGATAGAGGGCGAGGATTTACTGGTTCCACTCGGTCAGAGGCCCAAGCCACACATATATAAATGAGAAGATAGTCAAGGTGTGGAGAAGAGAAGATGAAACTGGAGTGATTTGAAAAAGATTGTATGTTTTTGAATGTGCTGTGGATATTGAATATTTCTTCTATCTTAGTGTATGTAGAAATGAGTATTTGGTATTATTATTGGTATTACAGAGAGCGTGTAACTTTGCCTTCAGCCAGTATTTGATTGGAGATGCTAAAAGGGAAACTAGGTTTTTGTTCAAGTGGGTAGCCCTGTGTATAGAGTATTGGGGGATTAAGGTTGAAAACCTGAGCCCCACCCAGGAAATTTATGTTAGAAAAGAAGTGCAGACCAATGCAGGACTGGTGAGAGAACAGATTTGCATTTGAAAGCAAGATCTGCGAGGAAAAGAAAATGATTCACTTTTTGGATTTCAAGCAAGCAATTTGCTGTTGGGTACATTGGCACTGTGCCTAAGGCACTTAACTGCTAACCAGAAGGCTGGTGGTTCAAACCACCAGCCACTCCTCAGAAGGAAGGTTGGGCAATCTACTTCTGTAGTGATACTGCCTTAGAAACCCAAGGAGGGGTAGCTATGAGTCAGGTCAGACTTGACAGCACGTAACAACAACAACACATTGAGGCAGGAAAAGGCAGTGCCTGTTAGAAAAACGCTTTTCTAGGACTAGAAATTAAAGGGAACCACGAGTAGACAGCCTAGCATGCTTGCTTGTGGTGACCACCTGTGTCCACTTGATGAGTGGAAGTAGGGGAGGTGCCGCAATGAAGACATAGGCTGAGTTTATACATGTTCCACTGGTACCTGTTGACTTAGCCCATGGAGGCTAGGGATGAGAGAGGAAAGGCTGGCTGGTCTGAAGTGCAGGGAGGTGTGTGCACTTTCAGGCTTATGGATGACACCCATTGACCTAGCTTATATGGTTAGGATGAGCTGACCAGAACCTGACCAAATGAAAAGAGATGTTTGACATCATGGGCTGGTATAAATTGCTGCAATTGATGGCTTGTTCTGAACTAGACTTTGCTTGTGGATGCAGATGCTCCAAGCTGTAACTGGAACACATTTCTTCAAGGAACATACTTGTCTTCTCAGAGTACTGGTTTGATAGAGCCAGTGCAAAAGGCATGTGGGTGGCGTCCTCTGACCTCCTCTAGCTTTACAAGAGACAGAGAGAATCACCATCAGTAGCCCAAGGCTTATTCCTGTGAGGCTAGACATGCCCCCACCCTTCAGCTTTTCTACCAGTTCTGACACCAACTGTCCCTCCCATTCGTAACTGCTCTGCTGGGTTCGATGATTCATTGCAGTGACCACACAAAACTCACAGATAATAGTCATGATTATGGGGTTTATTAGGGAAGTAAGAGTAAGAGGTTACAATTCAGGTTCAGGAATGTGCTTAGTATACAATTTTTTGATCAGGTCACTCTCCTCTCGGCCGTGCCCAAAAGGCATGCCTCTCTATGGTCCTTGGCCTCTCAGCCTGGACTCTGTCCTGCTTGGGCAAGCGTTACAAAGTTCTGTAAGCTCTGCCGGTAGGTGCACCTTGATGCACTCCACTCTCCTGGCAAACCTCCTGCCCAAAGGCACTTATTTTCTTGTTCCACTGCTCTGTCTCGTGCTGGTTTCTCAGTTCTGCTGCCTCTGCTGCCACCATCTCTCTGCTGGTCTCTCAGCCAGTCTCTCTGCTGGTCTTTCAGTTGTTCTCTCTGCCAAGGAGGTCCAGTGCAGGGATCTTGGGTCCAAGGATGTGCTCCACTCCACCTCTGACTCTTCTCTCTTGATGACTGAGAACCCTGTTTCTGTCTCTGGGAGGGCTCATTTATAGCAGACTGATGAAACTGACCAGTCCTACCCTAAATAAGGTGTAGCATTGCATATACCTTATTTGCACAGTCTCACCCCCACAAAGGTGACATGCACCTTATTTACATTACTAACAAACTATCCCATACTTTGGCAGGCCATAAGGCAGATTAGAAATTGGCTATCTAAAATGGGGGGAAGATAAAGGCATGAAGTGGCTGGCTTACATACTTTCATGGGTGTACGTACATTTAAAATCATTGGGGGGGGGAATTAATCTTTCAAGTATGAAAGGCCTAATGGCTAGAAGATCCAGAGGGTAGCAAGTTTTTCTGATTTGATAATGAAAAATACTCAAAATATTTGCTGTAAATGAAATCATTGGATTGTAGGCTTTTTTTGGTTAGGTAGATGGGCCCTCGATTATTCTTTTCCTTTGTGGTATTTTGTCTCACAAAATTAATCAAGGCTTGTGTAGGAGTAAAAAGCAGTTTAATTTTGTTTTGTTCTTTCCAAAGTGAAATATAAAATAGTCCATTCACTAACCTTTGCAAAATTAAGAGACAGTATAAGATTTATTAGGCAAATAATGTGTTTCTTTTCTTTTGTATTTTCATGAGGCAGCACTGTGAACTGAACCAGGGGAGAAGAGAGAGAGCTACACACACAGAAGGGATACACAATTAGAAGAGTGGTACTCCTGGAAATTCTGGAGCGCTGGCTAGGGAACTAAAGTGGAGGGACATTGTTCTCTTAGTGGTTAAAAGCATTTGTCTGCTAACCAAAAGGTCGGCAGTTTGAACCCTCCAGCTGCTCCAAGGCAGAAAGATAAGTCAGTCTGCTTCTGTAAAGATTTACAGCTTTGGAAACCTTATGGGGCAGTTCTGCTCTGTCCTAAAGGATCACTATGAGTTGGAATCAACTCAATGGCAGTGGACTTTTGGGTTTGAGATTAGAGATGCCTGTTGTGTGTGTGTATATTCCTGGCTTAGGTGTTTCTCTGAGTCTACCTTTTATTTCACGGTTAGTATTCTACCCTTCCCTCTCTGCCCACACATCTCATAGTGGAGGTCTTGGGTGGAAGAACAAGCTTCACAAGTAATTTACATAAATTTTCCCAGAAACAAATGGGTTCAAAGCTCTTCATTTGCTCTGGTTTGAATGGAATATCATGGTTGCTCACTAAGGTTTGACTGTAGTGCCTTAGGCATTTGACTGTAAACCAGAAGGTTGGCGGTTCAAACCCACCAGCCACTCCTCGGAAGGAAGACTAGGTAATCTACTTCCATAGAGGTGTTAGAGATACTGCCTGGGAAACCCAAGGAGGGGTCGCTATGAGTTGGATTTGACTTGACGGCAGTGAGTTTTTTTTTTTTTTTTTTAATGGTAGCTTATTACCCACCAGCCACTCCTCGGAAGGAAGGTTGGGCAATCCTACTTCCGTAGTGATACTGCCTCGGAAACCCAAGGAGGGGTCGCTATGAGTCGGGGCCGACTCAACGGCACATAACAACAACAACATTAGTACATACTTGGGGATAGACTGTTGCTGCTGTTAGTTGCTTCAAGTTGATTCCTACCCATGGAGACCCTATATGTAGAGTAGAACTGCTCTATGGAGTTTTCAAGACTCTGACAGTTAGGAAGCAGATTGCCAGGGTTGTCTCCGAGGTGTCTTTGGGTGGGTTAAAAATGCTAGTTTGTTACTAGTAGTTGAGCACTTAACTGTTTGTGCCACTCAGGGACTGCTAGTAGTAAACTAACAACAAAAAAAGTAGTAGCCTAGTAGGTTAAGCCAACCCTTAATCTATCTTGTTCTCCATATTTCAAAACAAATTATAATTAATTAATTAATACATTAATTTGTTAAGAATTGAGAGCTCTGATGGTGCAGTGTCTAAGGCATTTGTCTGCTAACCAGAAGGTTGGTGGTTCAAACCCACCAGTTGCTCCGTGGAAGGAAAATGGGGCACTCTACTTCCATAAAGATGTACTGCCTTGGAAACCCAATGGGGATCAGTATGAGTTAGAATTTACTTGATGGCAGTGAGTTTGGTGGTTTTTTTTTTTTTTTGGTTTGTCTGCATGTGAATTTGACCTTTGCTACCTATTAGGTCTGTGATCTTGGGAAGATCCTGTGCTTCAGTTTCCCAATTGTAAAATGGGAACTAATTTTCGTTCCAGACTTATGGTTGCTATAAGCATCCATCAAAGAACAGAACATATAGTAAGTGAGCAGCATGTAGTTGAACCATATGAAACTGCCAATATTTGACCTTTTTAATCTTAACCAAAAATGGCAATTTCATATAGTTCAGTCTCATAGTTATAACCAGTACTGGTTTTTAAAAGATAATTGTTGTTGAATCAGAATCAAATATTATGAATGTGATTTACTGACCTAAACCCATTGATTCAGTATGACTGGGAGTAAACCCACTGCTAGCAAATCGATTCTGACTCTTAGTGACCCTATAGGACAGAGTAAAACTGCTCCAGAGGGTTTCCAAGGTTGTAAATCTTTACGGAAGCACACTGCCTCATCTTTCTCCCATGGAGTGGCTGCTTGTGTTCGGACCACTGATCTTTTGGTTAGCAGCCAAATGCTTTAACCAAATATATCACCAGAGCTCCTATGGCTGGAGATAGAGCTTGGGAAACTAAATTGAAACAAAGAACAATTTCCACAGCTGACTCAGATGAGCAGCTGAGTTTGGGAATTACTGACTTACAGTATTGCTCAGGGGACAATGTTATAGTAAAGAGAATGACATTAAGTCTGCTATTAAACTAGCTCTCTCACCATAGCCTCTACACACTTACTGGTTCTCAGCTTTCTCATTTCAAAAGTGAACTACTATTTTTTTTTTTTTTTTTTCAAAAAAGGAACTTGAGCTCAGTTATATTTTGAGGGATTCATATCATTTTTTGTCATCTTTAATTTCCTCTGTAGTTAAAAAGCCATCTTAAAACTGAGCCCATGAAAATGTTTATGTAATTACTCTACTCACAAATAGCAGTTTTCCTAATCAGTCTACTCACTTTTCCTTCCTTTTATCCTTGCTGTTACCCCAGTTACTCTGTTTAAATGACCCAAGTGGGTGTTTGGAAAAAAGAAAGTATATACAGATTGATTCCTAGTGCTAGAGGAAAGAAGGGGGAAAACCCTCCGAGATGTTTCTGGATATAATTATGGTTCACAGAATTGCTCTCTACAGCCTTTGATAAGTTTCACTCTTCCAGTCATCTGTGTTTCTTTGCTTACATAGTAATTTCTTTTTTATTGACAGTTCAAGGTCAGACTTCCTGCTCCTTCTCCCTTTATTCATCTTCATTCCTAAAAGAATTTACCCTGCTACCTGCCTTATCCTTCTATCCTGTGTTTTTTCTCCCCATGTTGCCTACTGGAGAGCTCTTCCTGAAGCTGGCAAGAATGATTCATTTCCTGAATATCAGTGCCTGAAATCATATGGTCCCCCCTCCTTAACTAAACTGAGTTGTTTTTAACAAGACCCCTTAACTAAGCTGAGCTTGGGCTGCTGGTAATTAGCTGTCAGTAAGGTACCAGTTTGGTGTCCCTGGGTAATGCAGTTAATGTGCTTGGCTGGTTACAGAAGGGTTGGCGGTTTGAATCCACCAAGAGACTTTTTGGAAGAAAGGTCTGGTGAGCTACTGAAATATCAGCTATTGCAAACCTTACGGAGCACAGTTCTATTCTGACATACATGGACTTGCCATGAGTCAGAATCAACCAGAAGACAGTTAACTCACTGCCATCGAGTCAGTTGTGACTCACAGCAAGTCCCATTGGGTTTCAGAGGTGATAAATCTTTATGGAAGGCTGTGGAGCGGCTGCTAGGTTTGAACCACCACACCACCAGGGCTCCTTAGAAGACAGCTAGTAGTTATTAAGGCATCATTCTATTAGTCACATCTGTTTTGTTTTGTTTTTTGATTGGGAGTTCATTTTATAGTGCCTTGAGCATGGAGAATTTAGTCGATGTAAATTTCCTGCTTAAACCATTAGCATGTGTTATACTGAATTGTACTGTAATTGCTTGTTTGCTTCTCTATCACTACTTAGTACCTCCTTGAGGTCAATAACTTTCCCTTATATACTCTTCCTTTTTTTTCAAATTTTTATTGTGATTTGGGTGAAAGTTTACAGAGCAAATTCATTTTCCATACAGCAGTTCATACACATTTTGTTTCATGACATTGACTGTAGTTCCCCACACTGTAACAGCTCTCTTCCCACTTCCTGCAATTAAAAAATAATTGTAACAGCTCTTTTCCCACTTCTTTTCTGTAGTTACCTCTTCCCTCTGTCCTTCTTTCCTGTGCATTCCTGCCCACTGAGCTATCTCCCTATGCAAATACTGCCTTTCTGTTCTCCCATGATTGATCATTCTAAGGAGTATATCTACCTGATGTAAATATTCACCCTATAGGTCTACTGTTTGGCTGGAAGCCTTGGAAGGCTGGAAGTGAGTTCACTACCAGACCTGGAGGGTAGCTGGGGGCTATAGTTTCTGGGTCTCACCAGGGTCTATCAGACCAATAAACCTGGTCTTTTTTTTTTTTATGATTTTGAGTTCAGTTCCATGTTTTTCTCCCACTCTATCCAGTATATCCTGCACTGATCCCTTTCTGAGTGATTGACAGTGGTAGCTTGTATACTTTTCTTAGTGCCTGTCACAAAAGTGCTTGTTAAATGTGGAGTGATGGACATCATTTACAGGGTTAGGACATAAAAATCCCTCATTTGATAACTTGGATATATATTGTTTCTTAACATGTGTGTGTGTTTTATTTCAAGATTCACGTCTTAGAGTGTTAGACAGTAGAGTTATCTGAGAGATGTTTATACAATATCCAGCACATGTTTTCTACATTACACAGACAGAGGATACAGAGAGTGGCACTTGTTGTTTATGAAGTTGGAATATTCTAGGGACTCGTGATTGTCCTATCTTTGATATGTTTTATTATTATTATTTTTTTTTATTGTGATGTGGGTGAAGATGTACAGAGCAAATTCACTTTCCATACAGCATTTCACATATACTTTGTCTCATGTCAGTTTACCACAATGCAACAGCTCCTCTCCCACTTCTTCCCCATAGTTAGCTCTTCCCAGTGTCCATCCCTCCATACACTCCTGCCCCCTGAGCTGTCTCCTTGTGCATAAGCAGCCCTTCTTTCTCCCATGATTGTTCTCTCCAAGAAGT
Source organism: Orycteropus afer afer (assembly GCF_000298275.1). Taxonomy (NCBI): domain Eukaryota; kingdom Metazoa; phylum Chordata; class Mammalia; order Tubulidentata; family Orycteropodidae; genus Orycteropus; species Orycteropus afer. The sequence goes on from NW_006921731.1 coordinate 3,174,852, forward strand.
GTATCTCTTTGATATGTTTTAAAATAATTGACTCTAGCCCAGAGAGAGGTCTGGCTTTTGTCTTGGGCTACTGTGAATAATCTCTGAACCCTTGGAATATCATGTGTAATAGGAGTGCCTTTGTGTACCTGGGGAGCTGCCAGAGAGTAACAATGTGATTTAAGGTGGAAATTCTGAGCCATACCAACATGGTGCTGTAAGGTAGTGTTTTTAAGACACGGCTTGAATTCCTAAGGAGCTGGAAACTGAGATCAGCTAAGTCAAGTGGGTGAGCTTCCTTGTTTGACAGTACTCCAAAGAACTTTTGAGGTATATATATATATAGAGTATATGTATATAAAACCAAACCCACTGCCATCGAGTTGATTTTAGTTCATAGTGACCCCCACTGTATTTCTGAGGAGGTAAATCTTTATGGAAATAGATTGCCCCATCTTCCTTCCGAGGAGTGGCTGGTGGGTTTGAACTGCCAGCCTTCTGGTTAGCAGTCAGGTGCCTTAAGCACTGTGCTACCAGAGCTCAGGATTTCAGGAGCTCTGGTAGCATAGTGCCTAAGGCCTGACTGCTAACCAGAAGGCTGGAGGTTCAAACCCACCAGCCACTCCTTGGAAGGAAGATGGGGCAATCTACTTCCGTAGTGATACTGCCTCAGAAAC
>NW_006921731.1:3176255-3184190 GCF_000298275.1 Orycteropus afer afer
GTGATACTGCCTCGGAAACCCAAGGAGGGGTCGCTATGAGTCGGGTTTGACTCGACGGCACATAACAACAACAACAACATCTTAGATGAGGAAGATGTTCTAGGACTTTCAAAATGCCCTAGGTTAAAGATCACTGATTAAAAATAGTAATATAAGTCAGACTTTTTAAGAGGTCAGATTCCTGTATTATTAATATACCTTAATTAACTTACTATGTTGCTTTTTTTTCTTTTTCCAGATTGTTCTCTCTGTATAAGAAAATTTCTATCCTATAAAACTCAGTGTCCTACTTGCTGTGTGGTGAGTTTTTCAGTTTTTCTTTGTTTCTTTTTTGTTGTTGTTGTTTAACAATAATTTTGGTGCAAATATTTCTGCTTCATGTGTACAGAAAGAAATCCCTGAGTGGTGCAAATGGTTCCCATGCTCGGCTGCTAATCAAAAGGTTAGAGGTTTGAGTCTGTCCAGAGGCACCTCAGAAGAAAGGCCTAAACCCACACTCACTGCTGTTGAGGTGATTCCAACTAATAGTGACCCCACTGGGTTTCCAAGGCTGTAAGTTTTATAGAAATAAGTCACCCCATCTTCCTCCCAATGAACAGCTGTGGGTTTGAACCGTTGACCTTCTGGTTAGCAGCAAAATGCCGTACCCACTATGCCACCAGAACTTCTTTTAGAAGAAAGGCCTGGAGGTATGAAATCAGCCCTTGAAAACCCGTGGAGTGTAGTTCTATTCTGACATGCACGAGGCTGCCATGAGTCTGAATCAACTTGACTGCAACTGGTTTGTTATACAAAAAATACCATGGGTAGAGGCAAAGCCAAGGAGAACTTGGCTTTGTTCAGTTATTCATTAAGATCTGCTAGTGTAGTGCCTAAGGCACTTGACTGCTAACCAGAAGTCTGGTGATTCAAACCTACTAGCCACTCCTCGGAAGGAAGATTGGGCAATCTACTTCCGTAGTGATACTGCCTCGGAAACCCAAGGAGGGGTTGCTATGAGTTGGGTCCGACTCAACAGCACCTAACAACAACAACAACAACAACAAATGTGGTTTAGTAATTGAAAACTGATTTTTAAGATCAACATATGTTGTTGTTGTTGTTATGTGCCGTTGAGTCAAACCCAACTCATAGCGACCCCTCCTTGGGTTTCCGAGGCCGTATCACTACGGAAGTAGGATTGCCCAACCTTCCTTCCGAGGAGTGGCTGGTGGATTTGAACTGCCAGCCATCTGGTTAGCAGGCAAGTGAAGGCACTATGCTACCAGAGCTCCCATATAGTGCTTTTTAAATCTATGATCCATGCTTTTGTGGTTTTGAGTTGGAATCTACTCATTATCAGTGGGTTTCATTTTTTATAATTTCTTTCCTTGGGTGGGAAATCTGAGAGAAATTATAAAAAAATAAATCTGATGTTCATTTGTAAAGTACTGGTGTAAGTATTTGTGCCAAAGACAAAGATTCATGATTGACCAGTTCATAACCCAGCCTATCCAGCTCCTTACCTCTTTCCCAAACCAGACCTTCAGGAAAATACTATGGAATTTATTGTCATGGTTTCTAAAGTATTTATAGTAGTTGGAATAGATGAAAAGGTAAAAAGGGAAATTAACCATAAGTAGGAATAAAGAAAAAAAGAAAGTGAGGTCAAACAGAAAGAATACTGGGACTAGTTAAAGATTTTGGGCATATGGTATCAGCAAGTCATTGAACTTCTCTGAACTGTTTCCTTACGTAAGAAGTGGTGCAGTTTGGCTCCCGAGTCTGAGCTCTTTACCACAATTCTGCAATGCTTTTGTCAAGATGGTGTCATCACTGATATAAGCTGTTTACCAGTTATGCTAAATAATTTAGCATTTTCCTCTTGCATTTCTGAAAACCAGTCTTATTTTCAAAGTCTCTTTAAACATTTAGTATCTCTTCTAGCATTAGTACTTCAAAGAACATCTCTCTTCTGCTATTGAGGAGAAATTTTGGGGAAAACAATGCTGGCATTTGAAGAAGGATTCTTGTCCATATTAGGTCTTTTCTTTCTCAGTACAGAGCATATATGATTTTAGCAGATGCTTTGGAGAACTTTTGTCAGGCTTCCAGGCAGCAGGTACTGATTCACTGTTTTAAAATTCTGTATTGGTATGATGAGATAAATGAACATTATTTTGAGGCTTTCCTGGAAGTGGAAGACTGAGTGGAATGAAGAGTTTCAGGAGGATGGGTCACACATTTTCAAAAACAAGACTGTGACACTTTAATTATTGTTTCTGACCTTTTCCCATCTATTGTTTTTCTTTTCTAGACAGTCACAGAGCCGGACCTGAAAAATAACCGTGTATTAGATGAACTGGTAAAAAGTTTGAACATTGCACGGTATGCTTTAATTTTGTGACTAACTCCTAACTGACTTGTCTTTTGGATGTGTCTCCACTTTATGCTGTACATTTTTGGATTAGGGAATGCAAGATGGTTTATTTTGGGGGTAAAAGAAGGGAAGCATCAATGTCATTATTCACAAATGGAAAAATCCAATAGTAGTAAGGTTTTCATCCTTTAGTTAATAGAAATTCTCCTGTCATGAGAAACAATTTAGTGTTAAAATGCAAATTTGAGCACTTTCTTATTTTTGGGTACTATAAAGATCCTCCAGATTCATCTTTTATTTTTTTTGCTCCAGTCTTCAACACAGCTAATTCTCCAAGGAAACTTGGTTCCTTTTATTGGATAATGGTATTTAGAAACCAAGCTCTGGGTACTGGATGTGGTCTTTGCTACTGGGATGTCATAGCTTCTAGGCATTCTCAGTGGACAGAGCTATACATATGTGTATACTAATCCATATGTGCACACATATCTATAATTGCTTCGGTATCTGTTATGAATTAATTTGTTAATTCTTAATCTGTTTATACAGCACGTGTAAAATGATGTGCCATGTGAAGTATACACTTGTTGATACTTAAGAATCTCAGAAATGTAGCTTTATTTCTTAACTGACCAATGCATGATGGTGAAAGTGAGTTTTATCACCCAAAGGAATATGAAAAGGCATGTTCTGCCAATCAATATCTTGAATTACTTTTAGTTTTCATCATGCAAGTCAAACAAATTTTTATTAAGAACATACTATGTTTAGATTATAGTTAGATGCCCTGTACTTAAGCATGTAACTTACATTGTTGGAACATTCTTGAAGGTAACTTATATTGCATGTAAAAATGTAAAGAGATTTCTTACCATAGAGCTTCACTTTTGTTCATTGATTTCCATCTTAGAAGTGCTCAAGTTTAGTACTCTGAACTCATCTAAAAGACATTCTGAGAATTGGTTAATTGTTTCCCCAAACAAGGTCATAAAAGGATGGTGTACTTTCTTAGATTAAGAAACTCTGAAAGTCTCTGAATCTCATGATTAAAGTTACTCTTTTTTTTTTATTTTAAAATTCTTCAGCAATTAGTCTGTGAGAGAAGATGGAGCCTTGTCTTCAGCATGGAATTTATTTATTTTTATAATTATTTGTCTTAGTTTTTTAGTGTTGCTATAACAGAAATACCACAAGTGGATGGCTCTAACAAACAGAAATTTATCCTCTCATGGTTTAGGAGCCTAGAAGTCTGAATTCAGAGCACTGGCTCTAGGGGAAGCCTTTTTCTCTCTGTCAGCTCTGGTGAAAGTCTTTTCAATATATGTGGGTCCTGTGTTTCTTGGAGATCTCCATATGTCTTGGGGTCAATCTTCCCCTGAGTCTAGAAGGTTCTCAATACAGGGACTCTGGGTCCAAAGGATGCACTCTACTCCCAGCTTTTCTTTCTTGGTGGTATTGAAGTCCTCCCTGTTCTGTTCCATTCTCTTTTCTTTTATCTCTTGTAAGGTAAAAGGTGATGCAGGCCACACCCCAGGGAAACTCCACTTATGTAAAATCAGGGTGGTGACCTGAGTAAGGGTAGTGGTTTAAGTAAGGGTGATGCATCCCACCCTGATCCTGCCTCATTAATATGATAAACATATTTAACATAACTCTTTAACATAACTTAATCCTGCCTCATTAATTACAGGCAGAGATTAGGATTTACAACATACCACAAAATGGAGGCTAATCACACAGTACTGGGAATCGTGGCCTGGCCAATGACACGTATTTTGGGGGGGACATAATTCCATTCATGACGTGTTTTTGGTGAAAGTTTAAACAGCACATTGGGTTGCATTTAACAGTTTCCATACATATTATTCACTGATATTGCTTACATTTTATACAACATGACAGTATTCTAATTATTTCTGTTCTGGTGTTTTATTTCCATTAATAGTTTCCCTGCTGCCCCTAACCCCTTTACCTTTTTTGCATCAGGGTAAATGTTGACCATTTGGTCTCATATAGATGATTTTTTTTGAAAGGATTGCAGAACTCACAGGTGGTATTATGTTATGAGCCAATCTGTTATTTAGCTAAAAGGTGACCTCTGGGAGGATTTCAGTTCAAAATTCAAAGGGTATCTCAGGGCTGTAGGCTCCAGGGCTTCCTCTAGTCGTAGTCTCTACTGCTCCAGTAAGTCTGGCTATTATTTATTTATATATATACACACACACACACACACATATACATATACATATATACATATATCCATATATGTATATATGTATATATATGTATGTATACACACACACATACATTTTTTTTTTCTTCCTCTCATTCTATCCCGGACCATATATTATGTCCCTGGTCATGGTAGCCAATCACCATCTAGTTCTCCTGGTCTCAGGACACATGATGCCTTGGTTTGGTTTGTGAAACTTGTAAACCAGTTTCTCCTTTCTCATCTGTTCCAGACGAGTAGAAACAAATACACCCACTCCTCACTTATTGATATAGGTTCTATAGACCAGGTTGTTATGGAAATGAAAGAAAATGGAAGAATGACATCATTACATAACTGCCAAACCACTGAGAATTAATTAAAGCCTAGCCAAGGTGACATATAACTTTAACCATCACAGTCAGAGTTACTCTTGCCTGCACCTTGGTGTTTGTTACTAGTAGAAATACATTATTAACATGCAAAATAATCAGATTTTTTTACTATTGTCGTAAATGTGAAATGTCAAATAATGAGATAATAGGTAAGTGAGGAGTAGATGTAGTTGTATCTTAGATGTCTGCTTGCAAGCTTTTAAGACTCTAGATGCTACTCACCAAAATAGGATGTATTTTATGAACTATGTTATGCCAGTTGACTGAGTTATCCCATGAGACTGTGATCCTAAATCTTGAAACTCAATAAACCAATCCTGCGAGGTGCTTAGTTATGCTTGGTTATGCCTAAAAAATATCCATAACTTTGCCTCCAATGTGGTTTATTATGTATATGAATATATATGCAGTGCACTCATACATTGTATGTGTGTGTGTGTGTGTGTGTAAAATATATATAATATATGTCTGGGAGCTCTAGTAGCATAGTGCCTAAGGCACTTGACTGCTAACCAGAAGGCTGGCGGTTCAAACCCATCAGCCACTCCTCGGAAGGAAGATGGGGCAATCTACTTCCGTAGTGATACATACTGCCTTGGAAACCCAAGGAGGGGTCGCTGTGAGTCGGATCTGACTTGACGGCACATAACAGCAACAACTACAACAACAATATATGTCTACAGGTACACCTATACATGCATATGTGTATACACATAAAAACCTTCCTATATGCATATATGAATGCATATCTACCTATGGAATCACATACATTTTTTATCGTTATTGCAAAATTGTATATGCTGTAAATCTACTGTCATTGAGTTGATTCTGACTCACAGCAACCCCCATTGAGTTTCCAAGGCAGTAAACCTTTATGGAAGTAGGTTGTCCCATCTTCCTTCTGTGGAGCACCTGGTAAATTTGAACTACCAACCTTCTGGCTAGCAGTCAAATGCTTTATGCATTGCACCACTAGAACTCTGTGTGTGTGTGTGTGTGTATAACGTATGTCTACAGATACACTTAAGTATGCACATGTATATACACATATACCTTCCTATACACATATATACTTCTGTATCTACCTGTGGAACCACATACAATTTTTAATTGTTGCAAAATTATATATGCTATAACATTTACCAAAAATGTCCATTATTCTTGTGCTGCACTTAGTATCATCCTTTACCTTGGTTGTGCAAGTTGTGCACACATCACCCACATGCAATATTGCCTTTCCTGTCACCAAATATAACAATTGTGTACTATCTAGAGAGTGATTTCCTTCTGTCCACCTTAATCCCGGTAGCCAACAATGAATGTTGATTTCTGTATTTATACCTGTTCTTGTGTTTTTGTAAAAGTGAGGTCTTACAATATTTGTCCTTTTGTGATTGATTTATTTCACTTAGAATAATGTCCTCCAGATTCATTCATGTTATAAGGTACTCTGAGCATGGAATTGATTGGGTATTTGATTTTCTCTGAGACAGTAAAACTGTATCTCAGGGCTTGTCGGCTTTTCCTGTGCTGGTGCTGAAGGCATAATCACTTCCACTGTAGGAAATGGGTGCATCACAAATCACAGCCTGTAGTTGTTGAAGAGAAGTGCTCAGTATCTTTGGGTTCTTAAAGGAGGCCTTGGAATGGAAGAGCTCTGCTCTTCTCCTTTCCTCCCAAAAAAGGAAGAGGCTGTCTAATTATTCAGTACAGTGAGTGTAGTGGCGTGTGAAGCATTCTTTGTAGATGTGGTATGGATTTTATCATTTGCTTCTCCCTCTGCTTGCCTTTTTGGAATTGCCATTGTTACTGCCATTATCCTTATGGTGAACACTTCTTGGACGTTTGTGGTACTTCTTTTACAAAATTAGTAGGGATGAAATTGAAATTAATCAGTTCTATTACTTGTCTGAGCTCTTAAAGGAGATATTGATGAGGGAGGAAGTTTAATCTTATGATTTAAGTGTAAGATATCAATATTGCTTTTCTATTTAATTTCTTCCTCTTTGGTACCTGTCCTTACCATTTTATGTGCCATTATGATTTTTAAAAATGTAATTTTCTAAACCAAATACTAGAAATATGTTGGAAATAATTTTGGAAATTTTCAGACACAAGGATGACATGCAGATGTTACATACACTTTTTGCCTTTTATCTTCAAATAACACATATTTTTCCTGGACTCAATTTTATTTAAAATAGTGTTCTTACACTGTTGTATTAAACAAAAATTTAATTAGAGTTTTTTTGTCTAAGTCATTCTTGACCTAAGTAAGAAAATATTATTTCCCAAATTTTGCATAGCAGCCAGTTTACAGCTGCATCATTTTTTTGAGTATGAGTCTTGAACATCATTTACAGCTTTGGTTTATTCACCATCAAGATACAAGTTGTTCTCCAAGTATTCTAGGTTTAAGAATTTGAATACTTTAGAAGAGAATTATAGTAGATATGCTCTTGGTATGTCACAAAGTATATATACAATATAATTTAACCTTTTCTTGTGGTGTAATTTAAAGGAGACTGGCTTTGGAGTCAGGCAGAAGTGGGCTCCGGTACTAGTTCCGATGTACTCGTGATCAAGCTATTTAAACTATTTGGCCTCTGTTTCCTCATTTGAAAAATGAGTCTAATACTGTTGCTATCTGTAGGGATTGTTGTAAGTGTTAGAAATGAACAGTTGTAGTAAAAGATACCCAGCCTGGTACCTGGAATATAGGGACCTAAAAAAAAAGATTCCTATCATTAATATTGTCGTATATATTTTACTTGTATTTATTACTCTATTGTCCTATTATACATCGATGCGCTAGGTACTTACAAAAACGGCAAGGAGGCCACATATTCTGACCTCCTCTAATCCCACAAGAGGAAGACAGGATTACCAGCAGTAACCCAAGGCCTATTACTGCAAGCCCAGACATGCTGCCTCCCTCCAGCCCTTTCTCCAACCGTTCCTCCCAAAGC
>NW_006921731.1:3184590-3191568 GCF_000298275.1 Orycteropus afer afer
GAACATTGTATTGTGCCACGCCCAACAGAAATAACCCAGGTGGGCGACTTTAAAATCAGGATCTCCTCAGTTGCTAATAGCAATTCCCACCTTGGAGTTTACCAAGACTTATGGGTAGAAAAGCCACACTAAGTAATTTACTACACTGCAGTACTAGTAAGAATTTGTGCTTGGTGGGCTTGTTTAACCTAATGACCTTAGATTGCTGTTTGCTTGTTTTAGATCAGAACAAGCATTGAAGGGACTTTAACTAGTTACTAATGTCCACGACTTGATTGCATGGATTTTATGTCCATGTCTACCAAAAGTCCTATTTTTGACCTTTGATTCTTAGCTACATTCTAAAGATGTAAGACTGTTGGATAGCTGATAAATGAGCAAGATTTTCCTATACTTTCTGGAGTTACAGTTATTTATTTAGCACAAGAAATAGGTGGCAGAAAATGCATTGGATTAAGTGTCTGGATATCTTGAGGTCCAGTCTTAGTGCACTTCCTAACTAGCTGGATCACCTTGAGCAAGTCAGTAAACCTTTTTGAGATACCATTTATCCATCTGTAAAAATGAGCATATTGATTTATCTTCAAGGATCTTTCCAATTCTAAAAGCTCATGATTCATCCAGCAAATACATAACTGCATACAAAGACTGCTATAATAGACATTTCATTACCATGCTATTTCACTTTAATATAAATTCATAGAGGTTATGAAAACTAAGAAAAAATTATCAGTTCAATTTAACTCAAGTACAACTTAAGTGTCAATTTTGGAATTAATCTTTTTACCTACTTCATTTTTTTTTTTCCTAATGGGTATTTTTTTTTTTTTACTTTTATTGATTTTCTTCTCATTGTTGAGAATATAAGTAACAAAAAGTAACCCAGTTCAACAGTTTCTACATGTACCATTTAGTGATATTGATTACATTTTTCCAGTTGTGAAACCATTCTCACCCTCCTTTTCTGAGTTGTTCTTCCCTCCTTGGCATAAACTCACTCTCCTCTAAGTTCCTATCTAATTTTTCAAGTTGCTGTTGTCAATTTGCTCTAGTATACATAGTTCTTAAAGAGTATAGTTCTTAAGGCACACCTGCTTTTCCTAGTTAAGCTAAACTATTTTGCAGTTTTAAGAAGACTTCAGGGGGTATTTTTGATTTAAGGTTTAAAGATTATCTCAGGGCAGTAGTTTCAGGGGTTCATCCAGCTTCCATGACTCCAGAAAGTCTGGAGTCCATGAGCATTTGAAATTCTGTTCTAAAATTTCTCTATTTTGATCAGGATTCTTCTGTGGAATCTTTGATAAAAATATTCAGTAATGGTAGCCAGGCACCATGCAGTTCTGGTCTCATGGCAAAGAGGGAGATGTTCATGGAGACAGTTAGCCATATCTTCCTCCAGTTCCTGACTCTCCTTCTTCCTCTGTTGCTCCAGGTGAATGGAGGTCAGTTGTTGTGTCTTGGAAGGTTGCTTACAAGCTTTACAAGACTCCAGCACTATGCAACAAACAGAAACACTGAACATGGTATTAGGCCAATCAACTGGGGTGTCCCATGAAACCATGGCCCTCAATCTCAAAGCCAAGGAACCAAATCCCATTGAGCTGTCTAGCAGCTACTTTAAAAAAATTGTTTTTTTTTTTTTGGTCCTTGTTATAAATATATCTATCTCACAACTTTTGCCTATTCGACTTTTTATGGATATACAACGTATTGAGTGAGTAAAGCTCACTGCTATTGAGTGGAACCCAAGTCATAGCAACCACTCCTTGGGTTTCCAAGGTGGTGTCACTACAGAAGTAGATTGCCCAGCCTTCCTTCCGAGGAGTGGCTGGTGGGTTTGAACCTCCAGGCTTCTGGTTAGCAGTGAGATGCCTTAGGCACTATGCTACCAGAGCACAACACAGTGATTAAAATAATTGGTTGCAGTAATTACAATAATCAGCTGTGCAGCCCTACCCTTGATCAATGTGATATTTCTTTCACCATTAACCCCTTCCCTCCTGCACCTGTAGTGTCACGATGAGTCAATGGGTTTTGGTACTGGTCCTGGTAACCACTAATAAGCTTTGGTCTCTGTACATTTGCCTTTTTTTTTTTTTTTAATTTACATGAGGTCATACTGTATTTGTCTTTTTGTGATTAACTTATTTCTCCCAGCTTAGTATCTTAAAGCTCCATCCATACTGTAGTATGTATCAAGACTTCATTTCTCCTGTGGCTGAATAGTATTCCACTGTATGTATGTATGTACCATATTTTATTTATCCATTCATTTGGTGATGGACGTTTAGGTTGTTTCCACCTTTTGGCTATTGTGAATAGTGCTCCAAAGAATATTGGTGTGCCCGTCTCATTTTGAGTCTGCTTTCAAGTCTTTTGGGTATATACCTAGGAATGGAGTTGCTGGGTCATATGGTAGTTCTACTTTTAGGTTTTTGAGGACCCACCACACTGTTTTCCTTAAGGGCTATACTAGTTTGCATTCTCGACCAGCAATGGATAGGGGTTCTAGTCCCTGCTTCCCCGCCATTTGTTATTTTCTGTTCTGGGAGTGAAATGATAACTCATTGTGGTTTTGATTTGCATCTCTCTGATGGCTAATGATGCTGAGCATCTTTTTTAAGGTATATGAATTCCTATTAATGGTCTTATGCTGTAGTGAGTTCATGGGAGTTTGTGGCCAGTCAAGCAAAAAGACCCAAGATAACAGTGTTGCACAACAAGCTATTTATTGTGGCACCTTGACTACTGCCTATGGGGTTGATTTCCCACAGCTGCACAGGGAGTCACCAGAAGGGGAAGAAGGCCACCAGAAGGGGAAAAAGGGAGAGAGAAAGAAAAAAAAGGAGAGGGACTTGGCAATCTACTTCTGTAGGTGCTATCACCTTGGAAACCCAAGGAGGGGTCGCTGTGAGTCAGGTCCAACTCCACGGCAGTGTGTTGTGTTTTGCATTTTTAGTTATATCCTGAACGTGTACCAAGTGGAGAGTCTCTGAGTCAGAGATCTCCAAAGGGCAGTAACATCTTAGGGTCCCTATAGACACCGGGTTTATATAGTAGATGACGTTTGCATTTTGCAGGGCAGACAGCCTCCAAGTGGCTAAAACTATGCTTATTTGGGCTATTTTAAAAATGATTGGATGTGTACAAATTTAAATTCGGCACCAGTGGATTTTTGAGGGTAATGGGCCACTTGCTTGCTATGAAGAAGTCAACAACCTGAGAATAAACAACGCAGAGATGTCTTCGGTACATTTCTATAAAACATTTTTTTTAAAAAATACTTTTATTGTGAAAACATACACAATGAGACATTCACCAACATAACATAAAACATGGTTTAAAATATCATTTGTACATTCATAAGGAGCTCTGGTGGTATAGTGTGTAAAACATTTGGCTGCTAACCAGAAAATTGTCTGTTCAAATCTACCAGGTGCTCTGTGGGAAGAAAATGAGTCAATCTACTTCTGTGAAGATTTAAAGCCTTGGACACCCAATGAGGGTTGCTATGAGTTGGAATTGACTTCATGGCAGTGAGTTATACATTCATGGCTTCCAAATTTATATATTCAGCTAGATCTCTCTCCAGAATTCCAGACTCATGTATCCAATTGCTTGAACCTCTTTACAGCAACTCTTTTGTAGATGTTTTGTTTTGTGACATTGGTTGCAATCCCCTCAGTGTAACAGCACTCTTCCCACTTCTTCCTTGGGTTCACGCCCTGTTTCCATTTGTCCTTTCTGGCTCCTTCCTACCTTCTGAGCTTTGTTTTTGGGCATACGTTAGCCTTTTGGTCTCTTATGGTTGATTGTACTGAGAAGTACAGTCCTCCCTGGTGTTAGTATTAACTTGATAGGTCTCTGTATTGTTTGGCTGAAAGTTGATCCTAGGGTGAATTCTGTTCCAGTCTTGAAGAATGTCTAAGGGCCAATGTCTTGGGGGTTCCATCAGTTTCCATCAGACCAGTAAGTATAGTCTTTTTTATAATTTTGAATTTTGTTCTATATTTTTACCCCTTCTCTGCCTAGGACCTTCAATTGTGATCCTGATCAGAGCAGTCAATAATGGTAGCTGAGCACTGCCTAGTTCTTTGGAACTTAGGGTAGTGGAGGTTAATAAACCAAATACATTGCTGTTGAGTTGGATCTGACTCATAGCGACCCCCTCCTTGGGTTTCTGAGACAGTATCACTACAGAAGCAGATTGCTCAACCTTCCTTCCGAGGAGTGGCTGGTGGGTTTGAACCGCCAGCCTTCTGGTTATAGAGTGGAGATTAATAGCAACTCTTTTTCTTTTTCTTTTTTAATTTCATTTTTTAAAGTTGTGATTTGGGTGAAAGTTTACAGAGCAGATTCATTTTCAGCAGGTCTTCCCTATTTTGTTTCATGACATTGATTGCAATCCCCACAATGTAACAACTTTCTTCATACTTCCTCCCTGTGATTACCTTTTCCCTGTGTTCTTCTTTCTAATGCATTTCTACCCTCTGAGCTATCTCCCTGTACAAATACTGCCCTTCTTATTTCCCATGATTCACTGTTCTGAGGAGTGTACCTACCTGGTGTAAATGTTGACCTTATATGCCTATTGTTTGACTGGAAGCCACAGGAATAAGGCTCCAATTCTAGATCTGAAGTATGACTAGCATCTGTAGTCTCAGAGGTTTCACTAGTCTCTGTCAGTCCAGTAAGTCTAGTCTTTTTCTATGATTTTGAGTTTTGTTGTTCTCCCACTCTATCCAGCATCTCCTGCACTGATCCCTTTGAGCGGTTGACAGTGGTAGCTGGGCATGATCTAGTTCTTCTGGTCTCAGGGTAATGTAGGCTGAGGTAGTCCTTTGGACTAATTGTTTTCCATGTGTCTTTGGTTTTCTTTATTCTTCTTTGGTCTGGGCGAGGAGAGACCAGTTGTTGCATCTAGATGTCCATTAGCAAGCTTTTAAGATCCCACGTGCTACTCACCAAAGTAGGATGTAGGACAATGTTTTTGTGTAGTATGTTATGCTAAATGAGCCTAGTGTCCACTGCAACCATGGTCCTGAGCCCACAGGCCCAACAACTCACTCCCTCAGGGTGGTTGGCTGTGGCTAACTTTGCCTTCTGTTCTATTTATATGGACATTCTTATGGCACATACAAATATGTATGTAGAGATATTGGCTGCCAAACTTATATATGGTCATGGCTATATTCCCTTTTTCCTAGACCTACCTAGCCATCATTCAGCCTGTCTACTTATGTATCTACCTGTAGATTAATGTTTATTACTGAAAATGCAGTATTGTGTATGTAAGTGTTTATTTTTGTTGTCTGTACCTCTTGTACACATCTCTGTGTCTTCTGTTCTTTAGTGTTACTGTGTTGGTCACTTGCTTTTGGTATATTGCCTTTCCCTTCACCCAAATCCATACTTGTCCCTTACCTACCTAGCAATTTTCCCTTCCTTCCCCTCCCATCCCTGGTAACCAACAAAGAAAGTTTCCTTCCATGTGTAAACCTTTCCTTGACTTTTTACATAGTGGAGTAATATAATATTTGTCCTTCTGTGATTGACTTATTTTATGCAGCATAATGTCCTCCAAGTTCATCCACGTTATGGGGTGTTTCATGGATTCTACATTATTCTTCAGTGTTGCATAGTATTCCATTGTATGTATGTACATCATTAGGCTATGCATTCCTCCATTGATGGGCACTTAGGTTGTTTCCATCTCTTTACTTTTGTGCATAGTACTGTGATGGACATGGGTGTGCATTTATGTATTCGTGCCCTGACTCTCACTTCTTTAGTATATATTTTTAGTAATGGAATTGGAGGATCAAGTGGTATCTGTATCTCCAACTTTTTAAGGAATTGCCATACTGATTTCCACAGTGGTTGTATCATTTTATGGTACAGTGACTCTAGTCACTTCCTCATGCTCTTCATCTTTCTTGTTTTACCCTCTTACATTCCTCCTTAGGACAGCAGACAGAGTGACACTTTAAAATAAAGTAGCAGACCATGCTTAAAACCACCCAGTGATGGTTTCCATCTCATTTGGGAAAAGGTACCTAAATTTTCTCAGTGACCTGTGGTCCTTAAATATCCCAGCTTTCTCTCTGACTTCATCTCCTACTGCTCCCCTCTAGCTTATCCAGCTGATAAGCAAGAACTGGCCTTATTGCTGTTTCTCTAACACATTAATCACACTCTGACCATAGAGACTTTGTACTTGCTGTTATTTCTTTGTGAAACAGTATTTCCCCATATATCTATGTGGTTTAGTCCTCTACTTCCTTTGGGACTCTTTATCACAGGTCATCTGTGAAGGTATCTCTGACAAGCCCATAAAGAATATCAAGCTCATCATCTCACACTCAGCTTTATTATTATTATTATTTATTATTACTATTTTTTCTGAGTGCATGGGAGGGAAGGACACAGGAAAGAGGTGACTATGGGGAGTAAGTGGGAGGGGAGCTGTTACATTGTGGGAAATTGCAGTCAATGTCATGAGACATAGTGTATGTGAGCTGCTGTATGGAAAGTGAATTTGCTCTGTAAACTTTCACCCAGATCACAATAAAATTAAAAAAAGAAAAAAAAAGTTACAGCCATGAAAACCCTATGCAGCAGTTCTACTCTGCACACTTGAGGTCTCCATGAGTCAGAGTTGACTTATTGATAACTGTCCTTTGTGAGATTTTAAAGATAGTTGTTATTGTTATTTTTATTGTCTCTTGACTTTTGTTACTCTAAACATTTTTACACTTTGTAGTGAAATACACATTAGTGTACAGTTCATTGGGTTTTGATAAATGCTTTCACTTGTTTTAGTTTAGTTTTGATGAGTAGCGTTTTTTCAATGAACGCTTTTCATTTATCCATTTCATCTAAAATTTCAAATTTATTGGTATAAAATGTTACCATTTAATTTCTGTTGGATTTGTAATATGCTTACTTTTAATTCTTTGTTTTTTTTAATTTGTATTT
>NW_006921731.1:3193759-3208478 GCF_000298275.1 Orycteropus afer afer
TTTGGTACAGTGACTCTGTGTATTCCTGCCATCTTCTCTTGATGTTTCCTGCATCATTCAATATTTTGCCCATAGAATCTCTCAATATTGCAACTTGAAGCTTAAATTTTTTCTTCAGTTCTTTCAGTTTGAGAAATGCCGAGCATGTTCTTCCTTTCTGGTTTTCAGACTCCAGGTCTTTGCACATTTCATTATAGTAATTGGCTTTGTCTGCTCAAGTTGCTCTTTGAAATCTTCTGTTCAGATCTTTTACCTTTTCATTTCTTCCATTTGCAGTTCAAACCTTAGACTATTGATTTTCAACTATTGTAGTATGTACTTTTAACCTACAGCTTTATTTCTAGGGACTGTTTTAGAAAACCCCTAAACTTTTTGATATTTTGTGTTTTCATTATTATTCAACTCAGGATATTTTCCAGTTTCTATTATGATTTGACCCATGGTGTTATTTAGAAGTGTTGTCTTTAATTTTTAAAACTTTTATTGTCTTTCTGTTACTGAGTTCTGTGTGAATTCCACAGTGGTCAGAGAAGATACACTCAATAATTTCAGTTGTTAGAAATTTGTTGAGACTAGTTTTCTTTTTTAGGAGCTCTGGTAGCATAGTGCTTAAGTACTTGACTGCTAACCCGAAGGCTAGCGGTTCATACCCACCAGCCACTCCTCGGAAGGAAAGTTGGGCAATCTACTTCTGTAGTGATACTGCCTCAGAAACCCAAGGAGGGGTCGCTATGAGTTGGGGCCGACTGGACGACACATAACAACAACAACAACAGTTTTCTTTTTAAATGTGATTTGGGTGAAAATTTACAGAGCAAGTTCATCTTCCATACAGCAGTTCACATACACTTTGTCTCATGACGTTGACTGTAATCTCCCACAATGTAACAGCTCTCCTTCTTCTTCCTCCCTGTAGTTACCTCTTCCCTGTGTCCTTCCCTTCCATGCACTCCTGCCCCGCGAGCTGTCTTCCTATGCATGCATAGCCCATGGATCTTCACTGAAAGCAAAGAATACCAGAAAGATGTTTACCAGTGTTTTATAGACTATGTACAGACATTTGTGTGAATCATTAAAAATTATGGATAACACTGCAAAGATTGGGAATTCCAGAGCACTTAATTGTGCTCATGATTGCGCTCCCTTGATTGATCTCTCCAAGGAGTGTATCTACCTAATGTAAATGTTCACCTCATATGCCTGTCTTTTATTTGGCTGGAAGCCACAGGGTGGGTTCAATTGTTGAGACTAAGTTTTATGGCACAGAATATGGTCTGTGTTGATAAATGTGCCAAGTATACTTGAAAAGAATGTGTATTCTGAAGTTGTCAGATATAGTGTTTTATATTTATGAATTATACCAACTTGATTAATTGAGTTGATTCAATCTTAGGTATTTTAACTGATTTTTTTTCTATTAATTATTTAGATTTAAACACACTGTTATTTAAATTATCAGTATTTCACTGCTATTCATAATGTTTTCAGTGGCCATTTCTTTCAGAAGTAGATGGCCCCGCCCTTTTTCCAAGTCTGTCTTAGCCTGGAATTTCAGCTGAGACCTATCCACCATAGGTGACCCTGCTAGTATTTAAAATACTAATGGCATAGCCTCACAGCAACACACAACCACCACGGCATGACAAACAGACAGATGAGTGGTGGAAGCAAGAGCAGTGAAACATTGATAAGAGTGCAGGAAGATGAGTTCCCCAGATTGGAAGGCACTTAAAATACTACTGGGAAAATAGCTGTTTCTCAAAGTAGAGTCCATCTTAATGATATGGATGGAATAAAGCTTTCAGGACCTTCATTTGCTGATATGGCACAACTCAAAAAGGGAAGAAACAGCTGTAGATGTTCATTTAATAATTAGAATGTTGAATGTACAAAGTATGAATCTAGGTAAATTGGAAGGTGTCAAAGATGAAATGGAACATGTAAAGATTTATATTCTAGGCATTAATGAGCTAAAATGGACTGGTATTGACCATTTTGAATTTGGTGGTGTGGTGGATAAGGGATTTGGCTGCTAGCCAGAAGTTCAGTGGTTCAAACCCACCAGCTGCTTTGGAAGGAAGATGGGGCAGTCAACTGCTGTAAAGAGTTACAGCCTTCGAAACCCAATGGTGATTGCTATGAATTGGAATCGAGTCAATGGCAGTGGGCTTGATTTTTTTTGGTTCATGCTGAGAATGACAAATTGAAGAATAGCATCACAATCATCATTGAGAAAATCTATTCTGAAGTACAGTGCTGTGAGTGATAGGATAATATCCACTTGCCTACAAGGAAACCTTGTTAATATGACTATTATTCAAACATATGCACCAACCGCCAGAGTGAAAGATAAAGAAATTAAAGATTATTACCAACTTCTACAGTCTGAAATTGACCAAACATGCAATCAAGATGTATTGATAATTACTGGTGATTGCATGTGAGAGCTTGACACTGAATAAGGAAGACCAAAGAAGAGTCGATGCTTTTGAGTTGTGGTGCTGGCAAAGAATGCTGAAAGTACCATGGACTGCTAGAAGAACTAACAAATCTGTTCCGGAAGAAGTGCAGCTGGAATGCTCCTTGGAAGTGAGAATGGGCATACTTCGTCTCAGCTACTTTAGTCATGTTGTAAGAAGGGACCGTTCCCTGGAGAAAGATATCATGCTTGGTAAAGTGGAGAGTCAACAAAAGAGGGGAAGGCCCTCCATGAGATGAATTGACACAGTGGCTACAACAATGGGGTCATGTATAGCAAGGACTGTGGAGCTGGCATGGGACCAGGCATTGTTTCATTCTGCTGTATGTGGGATCGGTATGAGTCAGAGACTACTCAGCGCCACCTAACAACAACGACAATGGTGACTGGAATGGAAAAGTTGGAAACAAACAAAAAAGTTGGCAACAAAGAAGAATCACTGTAGTTGGAAAATAATTGCCTTGGTGATAGAAATGATGCCAGAGATTGTATGATAGAATTTTGCAAGACCAGTGACTTATTCATTGTAAATACTTTTTCAACCACACAAATGGTGACTACATATATGTAGGACTACATCTGTGGAAAGAGGTGATGGAGAAGCTTAATATCTCTGTCAAAAGTAGGCCAGGAACAGACTGTGGAACAGACCATCAGTTGCTAATGTGCTTAGTGAAAGTACAAATTGAAGCTGAAGAAAATTAAAACAAGTCTACGAGAGCCAAATTCTATTTTGGCTCTCTTGTGCTTCTCTAACAGAAAATACCACAAATTGGTGGCTTTGACAGATTTATTCTCTTGCAGTTTAGGAGGCTAGAAGTCCGAGTTCAAAGTGCCAGCTCTAGGGACTGGGTGAAGGCCCCTTAACTTTGGGCTTCAGCTCTGCCTCTTGCTCCTGGCCCACTGAAGCTGGAGGCTTCCCTTAACTTGGGCAGCTGCTGGCTGCTAAGGCTGAGAAACCCAAGGTCAGCTAGTAAAATGGCACAGTCCCAAGATTATCAAGCAATTTGGCAGGCCACTAATTCAAGTCTATTAACAGTTCCAAGATGGGCAGATGACATGGCAGGCCATTGAGATGAAGACTTGGTGATGTGCAGGGTCCAGGGGTACCTGAATTTAGAGACCATCTGAAGAATAGATTTGATGCATTGAACAGCAGTGACCAAAGAACAGATGAGTTGTAGGATTACATCAAGAACATCATACATGAAGAAAGCAAATGGTCATTGAAAAGATAGGAAAAGAAGAAAAGACCAAGATGGTTGTCAGAAGAGGCTGAAACTTGCTCTTGAATGGAGAGTAGCTAAAGTGAAAGGAAGAAATGTTGAAGTAAAAGACCGAGCAGAAGATTTCAAAGGGTGGCTCGAGAAGACAAAGTGAAGTATTACAATGAAATGCGCAAAGACCTGGAATTAGAAACTAGGTATTTCTCAAGCAGAGAGAACTGAAGAAAATATTCAAGTCTCTAATTGCAATATTGAAGGATTCTATGGGCAAAATATTGAACGATTCAGGAAGCATCAAATGAAGATGGAGGGAATATACAGAGTAACTGTGCCAAAAAGAATTAGATGGTATTCAACCATTTCAGGAGGTAGCATATGATCAAGAACCAATGCTAGTGAAGAAGTCTAAACTGCACTGAAAGGATTGGCAAAAAACAAAGGTCCAGGAATTGATGGAGTACTCACTGAGATGTTTCAGCAAATGGATGTAGTCAGTGCTAGAGGTGCTTAATTGTTTATGCCACAAAATTTGGAAGACAGCTACTTGGCCAACTGACTGGAGGAGATGTGTATTTGTGCCCATTCCAAAGAAAGGTGATCCAACAGAATATGGAAATTACCAAACAATATCATTAATGTCACATGTAAGTGAAATTTTGCTGATAATTCAAAAACAGTTGCAGTGGTATATTCACAGGTTACTTCTGGAACTGCAGGTTGGATTCAGGAGAGGATGTGGGACAGGAATATCATTGCTGATATCAGATGGATCTTACTGAAAGCACAGAATACCAGAAAGATGTTTACCTGTATTTTACTGATTATGCTAAGGCATTTGACTGTGTGGATGATAACAACTTATGGATAACATTGTGAAATATGGGAACTCCAGAACACTTAATTGTGCTCCTGAGGAACCTGTGCATGGACCAAGAGGCTGTCATTTGACCAGAACAAGGGGATACAGCATGGTTTAAAATCAGGAAGAGTGTGTGTCAGGGTTGTTTCCTTTTACTATACTTATTCAATCTGTATGCTGACCAAATAATCAGAGAAGCTGGACTATAAGAAGAAAAATGCAGCATCAGGATTGGAGGAAAACTCATTAACACCCTGCAGTATGCAGGTGACACAGCCTTGCTTGCTGAAAGTGAAGATGATTTGAAGCACATACTGAGGAAGATCAAAGACTTCAGCTTTCAGTATGGATTACATTTCAACATAAAGAAAACAGTAATCCTAAGAACTAGACTAATAAGCAACATCACAGTAAGTGGAGAAAAGATGGAAGTTGTCAGGGATTTAATTCTACTTGGATCCACAATCAATACCCATGAAAGCAACCAAAAAATCAGACATTGTTTTGCATTGCGCAAATTAGCTGCAAAAGACCTCTGTACATTGTTGAACAACAAAGATGTCACTTTGAAGACTAGAGTGTGTATAACCCAAACCATGGTATTTTCAGTCACCTCATATGTATGTGAATGCTAGGCAATGAATAAGGAAGACCAAAGAAGAATTAATGCCTTTGAATTGTATTGGTGAAGAATACTGAAAATAACCATGGATTGAACACATCTATCCTGGAAGAAGTGTAGTCAGAATGCTCCTTGGAAGTGAGAATGGCCATACTTCATCTCACCTACTTTGGTCATGTTGTCAGAGGGACTATTCCTTGCAGAAGGATATCATGCTTGGTAAAGTGGAAGGTCAGAGAAAGAGGGGAAGACCCTCAGTGAGGTGGATTCACACAGTGGCTGCAACGACGGGCTCAAGCATAGCAAGGATTGTGAGGGTGGTGCAGGACCAGGCAGTGTTTCATTCTGTTGCACATAGGGTCGCCATGAATCAGAATTGACTTGACGGCATGCGGCAACAACAACAACATTATTTAAACTAATAATTACTGTGGATTGACTATCCTTTTAGTTGTGTCAGTTTTTGCTTTATACATTTAGTAGCGATGCTGTTAGGTGTGTATACCTTTATGATTGTTGTGGCTTCCTGTTCAAACAACCGTGTTGTCAAAAGGAGGCCTCCCTCTTTATCTAAAGTTTTGACTATTAATGTTGCTGGTATCAACTTTCTTTTGGTTAGTATTTGCATGGTACATTTTTTTCCATCCTTTTATTTTCTTCAACCTGAGTATATTTATAGAGCATTTCTTTTAAACAGCATGTAGTTGTGTCTTGTTTTTTAATCCAGTCTGACAGTGTTTTCTTTTAATTGAAGTGTTTAGTCCTTTTCATTTAATACCATGCAGTTTACTATTTGTTTTGTAATTGGCCATCTTTTTTTTTAACTCTTTCCTGTCTTCTTAATAACATTAACAAGTATTTTTATTTTGTCTCCTTTGTTAAGTTTGTCCATTATAACCTTTTAGTGTTACTCTCTTAAGAGTATCCTAGAAATTGATAAATATATTCTTGTTGTTGTTGTTGTTGTTGTTGTGTGCCGTCGAGTCGGCCCCGACTCATAGCGACCCCTCCTTGGGTTTCCGAGGCAGTATCACTACGGAAGTAGGATTGCCCAACCTTCCTTCCGAGGAGTGGCTGGTGGGTTTGAACCGCCAGCCGTCTGGTTAGCAGGCAAGTGTCTTAGCCACTATGCTACCAGTGTGCTTTTACCATGTCCAGCACAATAGAAGAACTGTGCAATACTTTTGCTTTATATTAATCCCTCCTTTTTTTCTTTTTTTTTGTTGTTTTGAAATATCTTCCTTATATTGTTCTAAATCTCATAAGACATTGCTGTTATTTTAAAACAGTTAATAGTCTTGTATGTACCCATGTATTTATTTTCTCTGAAGCTTTGATTCTTGTTGGCATGTTTATGTTTCATGTAAGATCATTTTCCTTCAGCCTGAAGGTTTTGTTTGCTTGAGAGTGTCTTTATTTTACCCTGATTTTAGAAGGGTATTTTCAGTCAGGGTATAATTCTTGGCAGTTTTGTTTCTTTTCTGTATTTGAAAGATATCATTCTATTATCTTCTTGCTGCCATAGTTTCTATTGCACAGTTAGTAATTGTTATTATTTTGTTCTCTTAGAGCAGTGGTTCTTAACCAGGAGCAATTTTGCTGCCAAGGTATGTTTGGCAATGTCTGGTGATGTTTGGGTCATCTCAACTGGTGGGGAAGATACGCTACTGGCATTTGGTGGATTCTGTAGAATGCTTTTAAGTAGCCTACAATTTATAGATGGCCCTTCACAACAAAAATATTACTGGGGCCAAGAGTTAATGGTGACAATGTTGAGAAACTATGTTGTTGTTGTTTGCTATTGAGTCAGTTCTGACTCGTAGTGAAACCACATGACACTAGACCTGCTCCATAGGGTTTTCTTCCCTGTGATCTTTATGGAAGCAGGTTGTCATGGAATTGCCATGCTTATGGAAGCAGATTGATCTACCTCAGTACATGCTTCAAATCCTCTTCACTTTCAGCAAGCAAGGTTGTGACATCTGTATATTGCAGGGTGTTAGTGAGTCTTCCTCCAATCTTCATGCCATGTTCTTCTTCATGTAGTCCAGCTTCTCTGATTATTTGTGCAGCATACAGATTGAATAAGTATGGTGAAAGGAAACAACCCTGACACACACTTCCTGATTTTAAACCATGCAGTATCCTCTTGTTCTGGTTGAATGACAGCCTGTTGGTCTATGCACAGGTTCCTCATGAGCACAATTAAGTGCTCTGGAATTCCCATCCTTTGCGATGTTATCCATAATTTTTAATGATTCACACAGTCAAATGTCTATACTTACTTTATAAAACACTGGAAAACATCTTTCTGGTATTCTTTGCTTTCAGTGAAGATCCATCTGACATCAGCAATGATATCCCTCATTCTATGTCCTCTTCTGAATCTGGCTTGAATTTCTGGCACCTCCCTGTTGATATAATACTACAGCTATTTTTGAATTAATCTAGAATGTTTATTTCATTATTTTATTATGGGTTTTAAAATACACTTTCTTTTTATCTACTAGTCTTTATTCTCTCGTCGTCGTTGTTGTTATTATGTGCCCTTGAGTCAGCCCTGACTCATAGCAACCCGTCTTTGGGTTTCTGAGGCGGTGTCACTATGGAAGTAGATTGCCCAACCTTCCTTTTGAGGAGTGGCTGGTGGGTTTGAACCTCCAGTCTTCTAGTTAGCAGTCAAGTTTCTTAGGCACTACACTACCAGAGCACCCCTTATTCTCTTACTATTTAAACAGTATATATTTGTTATAGTTACTTTGAAGTCCATATTTGATAATGCTACTCTTTGGATTACATCTGGGTCTGCTTCTGTTGAGTATTTTATCTCTTGATTAGTGGCTGCTTTTTTTTTTTTTTTTTTGCTTCTTTGTATGTCTAATGATTTTTAAATATGTTGAACATTGTGGATAAAATTTTAACTTTCTTTAAAGAATGATGATTTTTGTTTTGACAGGCAGTTACATTATCAGCTTTTCACTTCTATTCTGTCAAAGCCTGATTTAGTGTTTTGTTAGGTTAAATCTATTTCCCTTTTTAAAATATATTTCTAGAATGTGATCCCTCTTTCTAACGTATAATCTTTGTGGGGTCCCAAAGGAATATCCATAGTCTTCACCAAGATCTCTCAGCTCTGGCTGGGCGCAAACTCCAATGCTTTCCTGCACTGACCTTTGTTCCCAGTAGCTGCTTCTTACCAGACCTTTTGCGGTACAGCCCTGGAGATGATCAGGAATAAATGAGAATTTCTAAGTAGCCTTTTATGGTTGCCTTTTTGTGGCTAGCCTCTCTCCAACACTCTTACCCTCTAGTTCTAGTCACCTTTACCTAGAATTCTTATCTCTGTTTACCCAGAAAAATCACTGTTCTTGCCCAGGCTTTAGTTCAATGCCTAATTCCCAGAAAATTACAGGGGTAAAAATCTTGGGTAAGTGATGGTTCACCTCATGTTTTTCTTTTCTCTCAAGGATTGCAGTCTTATGTTGATTATAGCCCAAAGTCCACAAACAGTTGTTTCATCCAGATTTTAAATTTTAAATTTCAACCAGATTTATGGTTGGAGAGTACTCTTCATGGCCAGAAACTGAAACCACTGTTGTGGAGTTTGTACCGACTCATAGGGAGCTCTGGTAGCATAGTGGCTAAGGCACTTGACTGCTAACCAGAAGGCTGGCGGTTCAAGCCCACCAGCCACTCCTTGGAAGGAAGGTTGGGCAATCCTACTTCCATAGTGATACTGCCTTGGAAACCCAAGGAGGGGTCGCTATGAGTCGGGGCCGACTCGACGGCAAATAACAACAACAACAACAACATAGTGACCCTATAGGATAGAGTAGAACTGCCCATAGGATTTTGAAGCCTGTAAATCTTTACAGGAACAGACTGCCACATTATTGTCCCATGGAGAAGCTGATGGATTTGAACCTCCAACCTGTTTTGGTTAGCTGTGACTTGTTTTAACCACTATGCCACTAGAGCCTGAAGTATCTGCATTTTCCTTTCTAGACAGATTAACTCCCTTTTAAGTCAGATTTATTGTTTCATATTTTATTCTAGAAGAAAACTCTTTGGTTTGGTTGTCGTCATGGAGTAAGTTCTGTATTTCATGGAAACATGTTAATTGAGGAAACAACAATGTAGTTAATTTATTATATATAATTTGGTATTTCAGTTATCTATTGTGTTTTATGTGTTTCAAGGAACCATCTATCGCAGTTTGCCTTAGAATCACCACCCACCTCTCCTGCTTCCTCTTCGGCAAAGAACTTTGCTTTTAAAGCACATGCTTCAGTAGCCTCTAGACATTCTCTAAAGCTGGAGAGGAAGTTAATGGACAATTTCTTGACCCAAGAAATTGGTGGTTCTACATCAGAGTTGTTGATGAAAGAAAACCAAAGTAAATTCAGCCATCAAAAAGAAGCAAGCATTTCTACACAGAACAAAAAGATACCTTCAGTAAAAAACACAGCTCCAGGCCCTTCGGGTGTTAATTTTCCTGGGAAACCCTCTACATCCACTGCAAAACAAGTTGCTAAAGGTAGGGAAATATTTTCCTCTATTTTCTGAATGGAATCTTCTCACCCCACACAACATAAACATAAATGGGCAGTAGTGTTTGAGGGGGAAGGACGGGGAAAGGGCAAACTAGATTTCATCTTATTACAATCCCAGAGATTGATATAGGCTGTGCTTGTAGGTATGTTTTTTCTCATTTTCTCTCATAGAATGGAAATTCCAGCTGATTGCTACAAAAATGAAGCAATTTTAGTTCACACTTGGAGTATTGCATTAGTATTTTACTTGTAAACTTTTAAGGAGCTCTGGTGGCGCAGTGCCTAAGGCTGACTGCTAACTAGAAGGTTGGCAGTTCAAACCCGCCAGCCACTCCTTGGAGGGAAGACTGGACAATCTATTTCCGTAAAGGTTTTCCGTCTCGGAAACCCAATGGGGGTTGCTAAGTCGAACCTGTTCTGCCTGGCATTTGAAGCCTTTGATAATGTGACTCATACTCTACCTGTGTGGCCTCATTTCTCAGCTCTTCCTCTCAAAAAACTTTATGTTCTAGCCAATCTGATCTGTTCTTTCAATACACCCCATGCATAGATATCTTCAGGTTTTTTATTAAGAAGCTTAACTTCTAGAATGATTATGTCTACATCAGGGACTGGCACAGTATGATCTGTGGGCCAAATTTGAATCGCCACCTAATTTTGTAAATAAATGTTTACTGAAACACAGCCACATCTACTTGTTTACTTTTTTTCTGTGGCTACTTTCCTGCTACAGGGGCAGAGTTGAGTAGTTGCAGAAGAGCCCACATAGCCTGTAAAGCCTGAAGTGTTTACTGTCTGCTCCTTCACTGAAAGAAGTTTTGGTGGTACTAACAGAAAAGTTGGCAGTTCAAGCCCACCCAGCAACTTCTAGGAGAAAGATCTAGTGACCTGCTTCTGTAAAGATGGTAGCCAAGCAAACCCTGTAGGACAGTTCTGTTCTGTCACATGGGGTAACTATGAGTTGAAATCAACTTGTCAGCATCTAACAACTACAACATTTACTGAAGATGTTTGCTGATGCTGTTCTACACCTTTACTTTACCTATACTTTTACTGTCCAGGGCCTGACTATTATCTTAGACAACATTGATTTTTCACATCACTAAAGTATGTTTTCTGGATTATGTAATGTGCCATTTGCTTAATAACTATTTGACAAATGTGATAGTTCAACTTTTTGTTTCTGTGTCTTGTTTTACCAGTGAAGTCCTGAGTACATTTTATGTAGAAGCTTTGTCTTAGACATCTTCAGTATACTTAAACCACACATAGTGCAGGGTTTTAGTGTTTATTAAATTTAATTAGATTTAAGTTAGTTTATTAACACTGAAATGCTTAAATTTTACAAGGATATGTAAATTTTACTTATATTTCCTAACATGTCTTTTTTGGTCAGGCTTTTTGTCGATTGACAGTTCTTGTTGTAATACTTTTAGATTGATAGTTAACTTTTTTTTCCCCTAGTAGAATCCTTTTTCAGATGAAATCTTTCAGTGACATATAGAAATAGGTAAAATTGGCTCACCTCTGTTAAAGTAGGGCTGTAGGAACTGGAGATTGTGTTGCTCCACCTGATCTCCTCCTCATTGTTGTTAGCTGCCATCAAGTTGGCCCCTGACTCAGGGGGACTCCATGCACTCTGGGATTATTGTAACCCATAGGGTTTTCATTAGCTGATTTTTGGAAGTAGGTTGCCTAGTCCTTTCCTCCTAGTCTTTCTTAGTCTAGAAATGCCTCTGAAATCCGTTCAGCATCACAGCAACACTCTGGGAATCAAACTTAGTCTCCATGATAGAAGTCAACAGTTATACTGCTGAACCACCACTGCCATTGACCTCCTCTTTAGTCATTTCCACTGCCTCTTCCCCATAATGGCCTCTAGGCCCTGAGATACTTCCATAGATTCCTACAACTCTGTGAAACAGTTTGAGGACTATTGTATGCTCTGATTTTTGCATTATATTTGTAATTACAAATTAGAGCTAAATTAATGAATTGATAACCATCAACACAATTCAACAGTCAAACTCAACTCAACTGAACTCACTGCTGTTGAGTTGGATCCGACTCATAGCGACCCCTCCTTGAATTCCTGAGGCGTTATCTCTACTGAAGTAGAATGTCCACTCTTCCCTCTGAGGAGTGGATGGTGGGTTTGAACTGCCAGCCTTCTGGTTAGCAGTCAAATGCCTTAGGTACTATGCCACTAGAGCTCCCAGAATTCAACAGTCGCTGGCTTTAATCAATTTAGCTGCACCTGTCCTCCCCTTTTTCTCCCCAACCCTGACCAGGTATGCCTTTTTCCAGTTGCTAAAATTATTTCTATGCTAAACATGAATGGTTCCTAAGGCTTGGGAAAACATAAGATTTGTTTTATAGTCTGGTCATACTTTGGTATAAAATACTTAAAGTATTTTCTAATAAATTGCAAATTTATTTGCAATCTTTTCCTCTGAGCCCAGCATTCTAAATGTTTAGCCATTACCCAGTAACCAGGTTGTCTCACTCATATCTTATGTGTCTTTTTTGCCCTTTTGCTTTTCTAAGTGCTTGTTAAGGTTGGGATTCTCTCTCTCTCTCTCTCTCTTTTTAATCTTAATTGCTTAAAGATGCCAGTTTATATTATTTTGGCCCTTTCTACAAATAATTAAGTCTCTCTTTTTTGTTTCTTTCTAAAAATTACAGTGGATTGCCCTGTTTGTGGGATTAATATTTCAGAAAATTACATTAATAAGCACTTAGACTGCTGTTTAACACATGAAGAAAAGAAAGAAAGCCTCAGAAGGTAAGAAATTTAAGCATAACCATTGAGCTACTTTAGCCAGGTGCCTCTTGTGCTTCATAAACTTGAAAAAAAATTTCAGTATCTGTTTTATCCTGGTGGCCAGCAGCCCTGTTCCCTCCCCTCCTTGCTTTTTCCTTTTATCCAGTTGGCTAGCTCTTCTATTCCCACTTCTTGTTCTCTCTCAACTCCCACTTTGCTAGATATAATTAACTGTATTGAATGCTTGAAATGCTAACAATATTTGACTTAATAAGAAATTAGTGACTTAGAATTCAATTCCTTTATTTTTTTAAATACACACACACAGATACATGCGCACACACACATGTTGTTGTTGTTAGGGGCTGTCAAGTCGGCTTTGACTCATAGCGACCTTATGTACAACAGAATGAAACACTGCTATACCTGAGCCCATCATTGTAGCCACTATGTCAATCCATCTTGTTTAGGGCCTTCCTCTTCTTTGCTGACCCTCCACTTTACCAAGCATGATATTTTTCTCCAGGGACTGGTCCCTTCTGACAACATGACCAAAGTAGGTAAGGCGAAGTCTGGCCATTCTCGCTTCCAAGGAGCATTCCGGCTGCAGTTCTTCCAGGACAGATCTGTTAGTCTATTTAGCAGTCCATGGTACTTTCAGCATTCTTCTCTAATACCACAACTCAAAAGCATCAACTTTTCTTTGGTCTTCCTTATTCATTGTCCAGCTCTCACATGCATATGAGGTGATTGAAAATGCCATGGCCTGGGTTAGGTGCACCTTAGTCTTCAAAGAGACATCTTTGTTCTTCAATACTTTAAAGAGGTCTTTTGCAGCAGATTTGCCCAGTGTGATACATTGTCTGATATCTTGATTACCCCTTTCCATTGGTGTTGATTATGGAACCAAGAAATATGATATCTTTAACAACTTCAATCTTTTTTCCATTTATTGTGATGCTGCTTATTGGTCTGGTTGTGAGGATTTTCGTTTTCTTTATGCTGAGATGTAATCCATGCTGCAGACTGAAGTCTTTAATCTTCATCAGTAAGTACTTCAAGTCGTCCTCACTTTCAGCAAGAAAAGTTGTGTTGTCTGCATATCACAGGTTGTTAAAAGTCTTCTTCCAGTCCTGATACCACATTCTTCTTCATATAGTCCATTTTCTCTGATTATTTGTTCAGCATATGGATTGAATAAGTATAGTGAAAGGATACAACCTTGACGCACTCCCTTCCTGATTTTAAACTATGCAATATCTCCTTGTTCTGGTCAAACGACAGCCTTCTGGTCTATGTACAGCTTATGTTGTAATGAGCACAATCGAGTGTTCTGGAATTCTCATTCTTCTCAATGTTATCCATAATTTGTTATGATCCACACAATGAAATGCTTTTGCATAGTCAATGAAACACAAGTAAACATCTTTCAGGTATTCAATGCTTTCAGCCAAGATCTATGTGACATCAGCAATGATATCCCTTGTTTCATGTCTTCTTCTGAATGCAGCTTGCAGTTCTGGAAGTTCTCTGTAAATATACTGCTGCAACTGTTTTTGAATTATCTTCAGCAAGATTTTACTTGTATGTGATGTTAATGACATTGCTCCATAATTTCCACATTCTGTGGGATTACCTTTCTTTGGAATCGGTACAAATATGGATCTTTTTCAGTCAGTTGGCCAGGTAGTTGTCCTCCAAATTTCTTAGCATAGACAAATGAGTGCCTCCAGGGCAGCATCCATTTGTTGAAACATCTCAGTGGGTATTCTGTCAATTCTTGGAACCTTGTTTTTCGCCAAATCTGTCCGTGCAGCTTTGACTTCTTCCTTCAATACCATTGGTTCTTGATCATGTGCTACCTCCCAAAATGGATGAATGTTGACCAATTCTTTTTGGTATAGTGACTCTGCATATTCCTTCCATCTTCTTTTGATGTCTCCTGCATCATTCACTATTTTGCCCATTGAATATTTCAATATTGCAACTCAAGGCTTGAATTTTTTCTTCAGTTCTTTCAACTTGAGAAATGCCAAGTATGTTCTTCCCTTTTGGTTTTATAATCCAAGTCTTTGAACATTTCATTATAATAATTGGCTTTGTCTTCTCGAGCTGCTCCTTGAAATCTTCTGTTCAGCTCTTTTACCTTGTCCTTTTTTTCCATTTTCTTTAGCTGCTCGCTGTTCCAGGGCAATTTTCAGAGTCTCTTCTGACAT
>NW_006921731.1:3208613-3216946 GCF_000298275.1 Orycteropus afer afer
CCCCTCCCCTCTCTTTTCCCATCCCTGGTAACCAACAAAGAAAGTTTCTTTCCATATGTAAACCTTTCCTTGGCTTTTTTAAATAGTGGACTAATGCAGTATTTGTCCTTCTGTGATTGACGTATTTCACTCACCATAATGTACTCCAAGTTCATCCATGTTCTATGGTATTTCACAGATTCTACATTGTTCTTTAAGGTTGCATAGTATTCCATTGTGTGTATGTACCATGATTTGATTATCCATTCCTCAGTTGATAGTTGCTTACGTTGTTTCCATCTTGTTGCTATTGTAATAGTGCTGGGAGGAACATGGGTATGCATATATCCATGTCCTGGCTCTTACACCTTTAGGATATATACTGAGTAATAGTTTTGCTGGATCAAGTGGTATTTCTATTTCCAACTTTTTAAGGAATTGCCATACCAATTTACACAATGGTTATATCATTTTACAGTCTCACCAACAGTATATGAGAATCCCAATCTCTCCACATCCTTGCCAGTACTTGTTATTTTCTGTCTTGTTAAACTTTGCTATCAGTGTTGGAGTGAGATGGTATCCCATTATTGTTTTGATTTGCATCTCTAGTGGGCTAATGATAACGAACATTTCTTCATGTTTGTTGGCCGCCTGAACATCTTCTTTGGTAATGTGTCTGCTCATGTGTTCTGCCCATTTTTAAATTGGATTATTATTTGTCTTTTTGATGTTGAGGTGTTGGAGTTTTCTATAAATTTTAGAGATAAGTCCCTTGTCAGATATGCCATTGCTGAATATTTTTTTTCCCAATATGTAAGTTCTCTTTCTACTCTTTTGGAGAAATCTTTTCATGCACATAAAAATTTAATTTTTAAAAGGTGCTAATCATCCAGTTTATTTTCTACTGTTTGTGCATTTTGGGTTATGCTTGATAGTCTGTTTATGCTGTCAACTAGGGCCCCTAAGTTTACCTGTAATTTTTCTTTCATGAACTTTATAATTTTAGGTTTCACATTTAAGTCTTTGATCCATCTTGCGTTCACTTTTGTGTATGGTGTGAGGTATGGATCTTGTTTTGTTTTTTTGCAAATGAATATCCAGTTTTGCCAGCATCATTTGTGAAAGAGACTATCTCATCCCCATTAAATGGATTTTGGCCCTTTTTCAAAGATCACCTGACCATAGGTGGATGTATGTATGTCTAGGTTCTCAATTCTGTTCCATTGGTCTCTGTGTCTGCATTGTACCAATACCTGGCTGTTTTTGTTTTGTTATACTTTTAATTTTTATTGTGATTTGGGTGAAAGTTTACAGAGAAAATTTATTTTCCATACAGCAGTTCATACACATTTTGTTTCATGACATTGACTAATTCCCTGCAGTATAATAGCTCTCTTCCCACCTCCTCCCAATAGTTACCTCTTCCTTGTGTCCTTCCCTTGCATATAGTAGCACCCCCTAAGCTATCTTCCTGTGTAAACACTACCCTTCTGTTCTACCATGATTGATCACTCCAAGGAGTGTACCTGATGTAAATGTTCACCCCATATACCTGTCTGTTGTTTGGCTGGAAGCCACAGGAGTGAGTTCAGTTCCAGACGTGAAGGGTAATTAGGGGCCATAGTCTCAGGGGTCTCAGTAGCCTCTGTCAGACCAGCAAACCTGTTTTTTTTTTTTAAATGATTTTGAGTTTTGTTCCACATCATCCTCTCACTCCATTCAGGATCTTCTGTACCAGTCCCCGCCTGAGTGGTTAACTGTGGTAGCCAGGCACCATCAAATTCTTCTGGTTTCATGGTCATATAGCCTGAGGATCACATAGTCCGCTAGTCCCTTGGACTAATTGTTTCCATGTGTGTTTGGTTTTCTTCATTCTTCTTTGCTCTAGATGAGGAGAGATCCATCATTGCATCCAGAGAGCTGCTTACAAGCTTTTAAGACCCCAGTCATGACTCACCAAAGTAGGATGTAGAACAATGTTTTTGTGTAGTATGCTATGCCAGTTGAGCTTGATGTCCCCTGTGACCATTGTCCTGAGCCCACAGGTCCAACTACTCCCTCGGTACTGGCTGTGGTCAAGAAGCCACCACAACCTTGTCCCTTGTCATCTTTACTATACACCCAGACATTCTTACAGCATGTACAAATATGCATGTTGAAACATCGTCTGCCATCCCTACACGTGGTCATGGGCTCAGTACCCCCTGCCTAGATATACCTGACCACCTATCTATCCACGTGTAGATCAATGCTTGCTATCACTGACAACACAGTACAGTGCATGCAGAAAGGTTCATCTTTGTTGTCTGTACCTTCTGCATACCTCTCTATGTCTTCCTGTTCCTCAGTGCCACTGTGTTGATCACTTACTTTTGGTACATTGCCCTTCCCTTCACCCAAATCAATTCTTGTCTCTACATATCTGGGAGTGTTCCCTCGTCTACCCTTCCATCCTTGGTAACCAACACAGAGAGCTTCCTTTCATATATAAACCTTGCCTTGACTTTTTACAATAGTGAACTAATACAATATTTGTCCATCTGTGATGACTTATTTCACTCAGCATAATGCCCTCCAAATTCATCCATGTTATGTGGTGTTTCACAGATTCTACATTATTCTTTTTTTTTTTGGAATGGCCAATAATTTTTATTTAATTTTGCAAGCCTGAGGTAAAAAGCATAGGCAGTAAGTTGTACTAGTCAATAAAAAGCAGTTCTACCAGTCCACTTATGAGATACTCAACAGACTTGGAAAGCATTTTACTGAAAGCAAAGTATTTAGAGAAAATAGATATTTATACAAAATTATAAAATGCTTGTAATAAGAATAAGTGCATCTCAAGGAAAGCACAAACTCATTTTAATTTATAGAGTAAGTTAAAGCCTTAAAAATTTTAAGTGAAAATTGAAATATGCAAAAATGTATAAACTTTCTACAAAAGATGGTCATTCTTTTCCTGAGTATACTAAAGCTATGAAACATAAGGTGACACAGGAAGGTAGAGCTTTGGAAACACTTTTCACGGGCATTTCCTTTCTATACACTGCTTCCCTCCCTCTTCATATTCTTGTTTGGAAATCCACATTTGTTGAAAGGTACCCAAAGAAGCTAGAATGGAGCCGCCAATCCAGGAACTAAACCTCCGTTCCACTGTCGTATTATTTGTAATCAGTTTCAACCGCATGCTTGGGGGAGTTTTTTGAGAAAGCTTTCTATTCAACCCATCAGTAAAGCTCTGTATTAGCGTGTTTCCTCCTGCCACTATCACACTGCCATAGAGACCTGGTCTGATATCAATATCACACATTCCAACATTTGTCATGACAACATGACTGACCCCCAGCATTGTATTTCCTGATAACCCCTTTACATTGGAAGGGTCAAATAATCCTTCAGGAATCTTTAGCCTTTCTGCACCAAAATCATAGTTGTAACCATTGGGGAATTCATAATGAACTGTTGGCATCTGTGCTGCTACTTGTTCATCATAAGTTGAGTCTGATACTTGAAGTACTGAAGCTTGAAAATCCTGGATAACACAATTATACATGTAATTGTGCCAAGACCTCATAACCTGTGGCAACTTCTCTTTTCTTTTCTAGTTTGCTGGATATCCTTCACAGACAGCTTCTTTTGATGCAATCATATAGGGAGGGATCGATTCTATATTCATTTCTTGAAAGAGTTCTCTGCATTGCATAGTAATAAATCTCCAACAAGAAGGGATTTCACAATGCCTTGCTGAAGGACATAGCCATCATGGACTGGAATTGCAGTGGTATGAGTGGTTCCACTGTCCAAAATCAGCCCAGTAGAATGACCATTAGCAAATGCTGTCAAAACTGCAGTTTTGCAAAGGAAGAATGCAGGGATGTTGTAGTGTTCAAACATTAATTCCGTCAGTTTCTCTCTCTTTGCTCTAGTGTTCCACGGTGCTTCAGACATAAGAATAGGATGCAGGCTGGCTTCTGATTTGAAATGCATTTTGTAGGTATGATCCAGAATAGCCTAGAAACTATCCCAGTCTTCAACCATCCCATTTTTTAGTGGTGAAATAGCATCCATGTTCTCCCTTGGCACACGCAGGGCATTGTTATCTATGTAGTAGGTGGGACCTCCTTTTTTGCCTTTATCACCATCTATGTCCATCAGTGTACTTCCATCATCTCTTTCTGACACCATACCAATATCTATGGGGAAATCTACCTTGGGGCAATCCTCACCAGCATAACCAGCTCTCACAGTATAGGACCCAGTGTCAAAAATAAGGGCTCCAA
This sequence comes from Orycteropus afer afer, assembly GCF_000298275.1. Lineage (NCBI taxonomy): Eukaryota > Metazoa > Chordata > Mammalia > Tubulidentata > Orycteropodidae > Orycteropus > Orycteropus afer. Next base: position 3,212,876 of record NW_006921731.1, read on the forward strand.
CTTCATCTCCGTCGTACACGCCGCTGCTCATGGCTGCTGTCGGCGTGACTCTTACACTGAGGGATACCCAGCAAAGCGACGGCAAGGACTGTGACTGCAAGTTCTGAGAACCGTTGCCCCCCGACCACCTTAACTTCCAACACCACCCCCTCAGGCCACAAAGCGGCATCTGCACACCTGGAGTGTAGCCACACTTGCTCTCTACATTATTCTTTAGTATTGCATAATATTCCATTGTGTGTATGTACCACAGTTTGGTTATCTATTCCTCCATTGATGGACACTTAGGTTGTTTCTATCTCTTTGCTATTGTGAATAGTGCTGCAGTGAACGTGGGTGTGGATATATCTGTTCTTGTCCTGGCTCTCACTTCTTTAGGATAAACTCACTGTTGTGTAGTTTGATCTGACTCATAGCGACCCCTCCTTGGGTTTCTGAGGTGGTATCACTACTGAAGTAGATTGTCCAATCTTCCTTCTAAGGAGTGGCTGATGGGTTTGAACTGCCCACCTTCTGGTTAGCAGTCAAATGCCTTAGGCACTGTGCCACCAAAGTTGTAAGTAGAAATACCATTTGATCCAGCAATCCCGTTACTAGGTATATATCCCTTCTTTAGGATATGTACCTTGCTGGATCAAGTGGTATTTCTACTTACAATTTTTTAAGGAATCAGCATATTGGTTTGCACAGTGGTTGTATCAGTTTACAATCTCATCAGAAGTATATGAGAGTCCCAGTTTCTCCACATCCTCACCAGCACTTGTTATTTTCTGTCTCATTGAACATGCTATTATATTAGTACTGGGGTGAGATGGTATCCCATTGTTGTTTTGATTTGCATCTCTCTAGTGGCTAATGATTCTGAACATTTCTTCAAGTGCTTATTGGCTCCCTGAACATCTTCTTTGGTAATGTGTCTGTTCATATGTTCTGTCCACACCCCCCCCCACCTTTTTTTAAATTGTGATTTGGGTGAAAGTTTACAGAGCAGATTCATCTTCCATACAGCAATTCACATACTCTTTGTCTCATGACATTGACTGTAATCTCCCATAGTGCATCAGCTCCCCTCCCACTTCCTCCCTATAGCCACCTCTTCCCTGTGTCCTTCTCTCCCATGAACTCCTGAGCTGTCTCCCTGTGTGTACACAGCCCTACCATTCTCCCATGATTGGTCTCTCCAAGGAGTGTATCTACCTAATGTAAATGTTCAGCAATCTTCTGCCCATTTTTAAATTGGTTTGTTTGTCGTTTTGATGTTGAAGTGTTGGAGTTTTTTATAAATTACAAAGATAAGTCCCTTGTCAGATATGTTGTTGCCAAATATTTTTTCCCAGTCTGTAAATTCTCTTTTTATTCTTTCAGAGAAGTCTATTGATGCACATACGAATTTAATTTTTAGAAGGTCCCAGTCATCTAATTTATCTTCTACATTTGTGCATTTTGGGTTATGCTTGATAGTCTATTTATGTCGTAAGTTAGGGTCCCTATGTTTGCCCCTATTTTTCTTTTGATGAACTTTACAGTTTTAAGTTTCATGTTTAAGTCTTTGATCTATCTTGAATTCGTTTTGTGTATGGTGTGAGATATGGATCTTGTCTCATTTTTCTGCAAATGGATATCCAGTTTTGCCAGCACCATTTTTTAAAACCCCATTAAATGGTTTTTGGCACTTTGTCAAAGATCAGCTGAGCATAGATAGATGGATGTATTTCTTTGTTCTCAATTCTGTTCCATTGGTCTATGTGTCTGTCATTGTACCAGTACCAGGCTGTTTTGACTACTGTGGCTGGATAGTAGATTTTGAGATCAAGGACTGTGAGAACTCCTACTCTGTTCTTCTTCAATAGTGCTTTGCTTATCTGAGGTCTCTTTCCTATCCATATAAAATTAGTGATTGTTTTTTTCCACATCCTTAAAGAATGCTGATGGGATCTGGATTGGGATAGCATTGAATGAATAGATTGCTTTTGGTAGTGTTGACATTTTCATAATGTTCAATCTTCCTATCTATGAGCATTATGTGTTCTTCCATTTATGGTTTCTTGAAGTAGTGTTTTGTAGTTTTCTTTGTATAGGTCTTTTGTATAGTATCATATCATCAGTGAATAGGGATAGTTTTACTTCTTCCTTACTGATTAGGATGCCTTTTATTTTCCTTTCTTGCCTTTTGTGCTGGCTGCTGTTGTTGTTATGTTGTCGGTTAGTTGGACCTGACTTGTAGCGACCCCTCCTTGGGTTTCCAAGGTAGTATTACTATGGAAGTAGATTTAGAACTTCCAATACAATGTTGAATAGAAGTGATGATAGAGGGCATCTTTGTCTGGTTCCTGTTTTCAAGGCGAATGCTTCAGTCTCTTTTCGTTGAGAATGTTAGTTGTTGATTTTGCATATATGCCTTTATTATGTTGAGGAATTTCCCTTCTATTCCTGTTTTTCTGAACGTTTTTATTGAGAATGGGTGTTCAGTTCTATCAAATGCCTTTTATGCATCAATTGATATCATGTTGTTCTTTTCCTTTATTTTACTTATGTGATATGTTACACTGATTGTTTTTCTAATATTGAACCATCCCTGCATACCTGGTATGAATCCCACTTGATCATGATGTATTATTTTTTTGGTATGTTGTTGGAGTCTATTGACTAGGATTTTCTTGAAGGTTTTTGAGTCTATATTCATGATGGATATTGGTCTGTAGTTTTCCTTTTGAATGGTGTCTTTGCCCGGTTTTGATATCATGGTTATACTTTCTTCATAAAGTGAATTTGGGAGGATTCTATCCTTTTCTGTGTTCTAGAATAGTTTGAGTAGGATTGAGTGTCAGCTCTTCTTTGAATGTTTCTTAGAATTCTCCAGTGAAACTTTGTGGGCCCGAAATTTTTTTTGTTGGTAATTTTTTAATGATCTGCTCAATTTCTTTTTTTGTATTGGGTCTGTTCAAATTTCCTACCTCAGCCTCTGTTAGTTTATGTAAGTAGTATGTTTGTAGAAATCTCTCCATTTTTTTCTGGTTTTCAAGTTTGTTGGAATACAGTTTTTCATAGTATCCTGATATTATCCTTTTTATTCCGATTGGTTCCTATGGTGTAGTGAATTACTTGATGTGCCTTTTCTAGCCGTGGTCTTTGTGACTCCCATGAGATTACTGGGTGGGCCATGCAAATAAGGTGTGTGGAACTCTAATGTGGGGATTGGTTAGTTGTTATTCTGCTATGTTTAAAATGAGCCTTCTAGAGGCAGAAGAGGGGGACCTCACTGCCGTCAAGAGAGAAGAACATCTGTTCGAGTGGACCGTATCTTTGGACATAAGATCTCCTTGGACCTGAAATCCCTGCCCTGGACCTCCTTCACAAAAAGATGGTAGAAACTACTGACAGAGACAGATGGCGGCAGAACCAAGTGGCACGAGACAGAGGCAGTCTTGCTGGCCCATGGAGCAAGAAAACTGAGTACCTTTGGGAAGGAGGCTTGCTGGCATAGTCTGATGCACCTTGTTGTACCTATTAGCATAGCTAAAAGAGCTTTGTAGCCTTTGCCTGAGCATGCCAGAGGCCAGGCCGAGAGGCCAAGGGCTAAGGAGGCGAGCTTGAGGGTATAGCAGAGAGGAGACTGTCCTGATCAACAGACTGTATCCTTAGTGCATTCCTGAGCCTGAATTGTATGTAGCCTGTTACTTTGCTTATAAACCCCATAATTGTGAATATTTTCTCTGAGTTCTGCATAGCCACTGTAATGAATTATTGAATCCAGTAGGGAAATAGTGAGTTCCAAGAGATTTGGAAGACAGCTACCTGGCCAACTGACTGGAAGAGATCCATATTTGTGCCCGTTCCAAAGAAAGGTGATCCCACACAATGTGGAAATTATAGAACAATATCATTAATGTCGCACACAAGTAAGATCTTACTGAAGATAATTCAGAAACGTTTGCAGCAATATATTGACAGAGAACTTCCAGAAGTTCAAGCCAGATTCAGAAGAGGATGTGGAACAAGGGATATCATAGCTGTTGTCAGATGGATCTTGGCTCAAGGCAAAGAATACCAGAAAGATGTTTACTTGTGTTT
>NW_006921731.1:3217871-3234439 GCF_000298275.1 Orycteropus afer afer
GATGGATTGACATGGTGGCTGCGATGATGGGCTCAAGTATAGCAGGGATTGTGGGGCTGGCGCAGGATCGGGCAGTGTTTCGTTCTGCTGTGCATAGGGTCACTATGAGTCGGAAACGACTTGACGGCCCTTAACAACAACAAACAACATGGGAGAGAAGGTTCATGTCAGAATTGGTAAAAAGACTGGAGTGTGGTGGCATGACTGGCCTCATATGAATAAGCCTTGGGCTGTTGATGGTGATTCTGTCTCCATTTTGTGCAGTTACAGGAGGTCAGAAGATGCCACCACCATGCCTTTTTAGTAGTTCTGGTGTGACATTGCGCGCTTCATGTCTTATTCATGCTACTTGCTTCTTTCCTTTCTTTTCCTTTGTTATGTTTGTCAGTAGTTTGTCTTTTTCTTAAACTTTTAAAAGAGCCAACTTCTAGTCTTGTTGATAATTTCTATTGTCTTTCTATTTTCTGTTTCATTTATTTCTGCTTGAATATTTATTAATTTCTTTTCATCTGGTGACTATAAGCTTTTTTTTTTTTTTTGCTGCTCTTTTTCTAATTGTTGGAGATGTTCAGCTAAGTTGTTGATTTTGGCTCTTTTTTCTTTTTTGATGTGTGCATTTATTGCTATCAATTGCCCTCTGAACACTGCTTTTGCAGTGCCCCAAAGATTTTGGCATGTTGTCTTTTCACTTTTGTTTGATTCAAGGAATTTTCTAATTTCATTTTTTATTTATTACCAAGTTGTTTTTAAGGAGAGTGTACTCAGTTTCCGTGTATTTCTCTTTTTCCATTGGTCTTAACTAGTTTTGATGTCTAATTTGATAGCATTATCATCTGAGAAGATGCTTTGCAGTATTTCAGTGTTTTTTAATTTACTGAGGCTTTTCTTTATGACCTAACATATAGTTTATCCTGGTGAATGTTCCATGTGTGCTAGAAAAGAAAGTATATTGTGTTGTTGTTGGAAGAATTGCTCTGTACATGTCTATAAGGTCAAGTTGGTTAATTGTATTGTTTAGTTCTTCTGTGTTTTTGTTGAGTTTCTTTCCAGTTCTGTCATTGAAGCTGGTGTATTAAAGTCTCCTTGTATTACTGTGGAGTCATCTATTTGTCTTTTCATTTCAGTTAAAGTCTGATTTATGTATTTTGGGGCTCTTTCATTGGGTGTGTAGATATTTATTATGGTTATGTCTTCTTGTACAATTGATCCTTTAATCATTTTATAATGTCTTTCATGGTGGTTTTTGTCTTAAAGTCTACTTTATCAGAAATTAATATTGCCACTTCTGCTCTTTATGATTGCCATTTGCTTTATTTATCTTTTTGCCACCTTTGATTTTTAGTCTGTTTTTGCCTTTGTGTCTAAGGTGAGTCTCTTGTAGACAGCATATTGATGGGTTATGTTTCTTATACTGTCTGCAGCTCTCTGTCTCTTGAGTGGTGCATTTAATCCATTGACATTCAGTGTAATTCTGCTGAGAATATAATTCTTGGTTGGCAGTTTTTTCCTTTCAAGGTTTTATATATATCATCCCATTGCCTTCTTGCATGCATGGTTTCTGCTGAGAAATCAGAGCTTAGTCTTAATTGGTTTTCCTTTCTAGGTAACTTTTTATTTTTTCTCATGTTGCTGTCAGGATTCTTTCTTTGTCTTTGGTTTTGGTGAGTTTGAGTATGATTTTCTTCTGTGGTCTATCCTGTTTGGGGTTTGTTGAACTTCTTGAATGGATTATCTTCTTATCTTTCATCATATTAGGGAAGTCTGTTCCAACAGATCTTTGACAATTTTCTCTGTGGTTTTATTTGTCTCTTCTGTTCTGGAATTCCAGTTACACATAGGTGATTCCTCTTGATGGTATACCATATCAATCTTAGGCTTTCTTCATTTTGTTTTGATCTTTTTTCTGATTTATCCCTTAACATAGTAATATTGAGATGTTTGTCTTCAATCTCATTAATTCTGTCTTCCATTGATTTGATTCGACTCCTTTCAATGTGTTATCTATTTCTAAAGTCTTAATATTGCTTTTCTGGATTTCTGTTTGTCGTTTTTGTATTGTTTCTAATTTTTCATTTATTTTGTCAGTTTGTGCTTGTATTGTTTTCCTAATTGTTCTAGAGTGTTTTCTGTGCTTTTCTTAATTTTGCCAGTGTTTTACTTGCTCTGTCTCTCAATCTGTTGAAAAAACTCAAACTCACTGCCGTTGAGTCGGATCCAACTCACAGCAACCCCTCCTTGGGTTTTGGAGGCAATATCACTATGGGAGTAGATTGCCCAGCCTTCCTTCCAAGAAGTGGCTGGTGGGTTTGAACCACTAGCCTTCTGGTTAGCAGTCAAATGCCTTAGACAAAGGTACCTAAATATAATTCTTTTGAATTCCTTATCAGGAAGTGCCAATGCTGCTTCTTTCTCAGGGGTGTTTTCTAGGTCAGTGTCCTGGTCCTTTGTTTGTACTACTTTGTCTTGCTTCTTTGCATGGACTGGGATGTTCAGTTATTTCTGAGACATTGGGATGTCATTGTATTTATATTTAATTGGTGATTATGTGTTGGTGCGATTTGCCCCCAATTTTTTTTTCTCGCTTTATTTTGTTTTGATGTGTCTGTGTGAGCAGGGTACTGTGCTTCTCTATTTGCTAGTTGGCATCATTTAGGCCCTCACCACCTGTCTCCTGGTGGTTGTGAGAGAGAATGAGAGTATGTGCACAGACCTCTGTTAGCTGTTCTTGAAGGGTGGTTGAGGGTGAGTTTGGCTAGTACTGGCCATCATCTATTGTTGATCTGTTGGTACAGAAGAAAGTGGTGGTGCTTACCCAGTGGCTGGGGCTGCAGGAGGTATGGGTATGGTTAGGTTATGTGGAAATGGTTGCTGTCTCCCACTCAGTTAGGTAAATGAATAAATAAATAAACCACCAAAATAATAAGAGGACGAGAACAAAAAACTGAAACCATGTAATCACACAGAAACAATTGCTAAAAAACAAAATAAAACAAAACAAAACAAAAAACAACTAAAAAAGGAAAGGCAATAAATGAGAAGAAAAATGAAAAAAAATATATCAGAAAAGAGAAAACAAACAAACAAACAAACCACCATAGCTCTTGAGGGGGAATTGTGAGAGAAAAGCATAAGAGTAAAAGAATAATAAAGGAAAAAAAATTAAAGCACCTGTAAAAAGGAAAGCAAGGGGTGGGAAGAACCAAAACAAGAAAAGAGAAAAAGGGCAGAAAGGAACAAAAATGAATCATTTAAAAACAAACAAAACTGGAGGGGGTGTGTGGAGCAGGTCACCCAGGCTCTGTGAGCTGTTAGTGCACAGAAAGTAGGATGGAATTCTTGCCAGTAAAGAAAGTGGGTGGAGTTGAGGGATGGCCACACCTCTTTTCACCAAGTAGATGTGGCATATAAGAGTAACAAGGGGAATATTGTACCTTCTAGTTTTAAGCCTCCAGTGCTCTTGCCTGTGCTGCCATTGGCAAGTGGAGCCTATTCTTAGGTTGTTGCCTAGATCAGAACACCGCTTGCAAATATTCACAATGTGCACATGGCTTTCAAATATTCAAAATGGCTGCACCCTCAGGACAGCTGGTAGTCTATAGCTCTTTTTGTCTATTTCTTCACTGTTTTCCTTTCTAGTTCTTAGCCACCTGTGCAGTTGCCCATGCAGTCCTTGGTGAGCAGAGCTGATTCTTAGGTTTCTGCCTGGATCAGAATGCTACTTGTAAATATTCAAATTGGCTGTGCTGTCAGGACAGGTGACAGATTGCAGCTCTGTTTGTCTCCTTATTCACTGTTTTCATTCAGATTCTTCTACTAGTTTGTATTTTGATCCATTTCTTTATCCTTCCCTTCAAAACTCAGTGTTCCAGGATTATCTTTCGTATCTATTTCAATTGGTTTCTCATTTTGTTGCAGAGCATCTGAGTCACTTGTCTACCTATTCTATCATTGCCAGAAGTACCAGAATTCAATTCTTTCTGAACTTGTTTTCTTCTCTTAGAATTTTAGAACTACCATAAAGCCCTTTGGTCAAAGAAAACAAGATTAGACTCTGAATTTAGAACAATATAAAATCTTTCTTTGGTTCTTAGAATGTCTGTTGTTGTTGTTAAGTGCTGTGAAGTCGTCTCCAACTCATAGCAACTCTGTGCACAGCAGAACAAAACACTGCCTGGTCCTGTGCTAGCCTCACAACCCTTGCTATACCCCAGCCCATTGTTGCAGCCACTGTGTCAATCCATCTCATTGAGGGCCTTCCTCTTCTTCGTTGACATTCCATTTTACCATGCATGATATGCTTCTCCAAGGAATGGTTCTTGCTGACAATATGACCAAAGTTGGTGAGATGAAGTCTGGCTATTCTCACTTCCAAGGAGCATTCTGGCTGCATTTCCTCCAGGACAGATTTGTTAGTCCTTTTAGCAGACCATGGTACTCTTAGCATTCTTTTCCAACACCACAACTCAAAATCATCAACTCTTCTTTGGTCTTTCTTATTCATTGTCAAGTTCTCACATGCATAAGAGGTGATTGAAAATACCATGGCTTGGGTTAGGCACACCTTAGCCTTCAAGGAGACATCTTTGGTCTTTATCACTTGAAAGCGGGCTTTTGCAGAAAATTTGCCCAATGTAATACGTTGTCTGATGTCTTGACTGCTGCTTCCATTGGTGTTGATTGTAGAACCAAGTAATATGAAGTTCTCGACAACTTCAGTATTCTCTCCATTTATCATGAAGCTGTTTATTGGACCAGTTGTGAGGATTTTTGTTTTCTTTATATTGAGGTGTAATCCATACTGTAAACTGTAGTTTTTAATTTTCATCAGTAGAACTACCATAAAGTGCTTCAAGTCATCCTCACTTTCAGCAAGCAAAGTTGTGTTATCTGCATATTGCACGTTGTTAATGGGTCTTCCTCCAGTCCTGATACCACGTTCTTCATGTAATCCAGCATCTTGGATTATTTGCTCAGCATACAAGTTGAATAAGTAATGGTGAAAGAATACAACCTTGATACACTTCCTTCTTGATTTTGAACCATGCAATATCCCCTTGTTCTGTTCGAACGACAGCCTCCTGATCTATGTACAGGTTCCTCATGACTACAATTAAGTGTTCTAAAATTCCCATTCTTCTCAATGTTATCTATAATTTGTTATGATCCACACAGTTGAATGCTTTTGCGTAGTCAATAAAACATAAGTAAATCGCTATGAGTCGGATCCAACTCGATGGCGGTGTGTTTGGTTTTTTGGTAAACATCTTTCTAATATTCTTTGCTTTCAGCTAAGATCCATCTGACATCAGCAATGTTATCCCAAATTCCACGTCCTCTTCTGAATCCAGCTTTCATTTCTGGAAGCTCTCTATCAATACTGCTGCAACCGTTTTTTAATTATCTTCAGTAAGATTTTACTTGCATGTGATATTAATGATATTGTTTGATAATTTCCGCATTCTGTGGAATCACCTTTCTTTGGAATTGGTACAAATGTGGATCTCTTCCAATCAGTTGGCCAGGTAACTGTCTTCTAAATCTCTTGGCATAGCTGAGTGAGTGCTCAATTGAAACATCTCAGTGGGTATTCTTTCAATTCCTGGAGCCTTCTTCGCCAATTCCTTCAGTGCAGCTTCGACTTCTTCCTTCAATACTATTGGTCCTTGATCATATGCCACCTCCTGAAATGGATGAACATCGACCAATTCTTTTTGTTATATTGACTCGGTGTATTCCTTCCATCTTCTTTTGATGCTTCCTGCATCATTCAACATATTGCCCATAGAATCTTTCAGTATTGCAACTCGAGGTTTCAGTTTTTCCTCAGTTCTTTCAGCTTGAGAAATGCTGAGCGTGTTCTTCCCTTTTGGTTTTCTAACTCCAGATCTTTGCACATTTCATTATAGTAATTGGTTTTGTTTTCTTGAGCTGCTCTTTCAAATTTTATGTTCAGCTCTTTTATCTTGTCATTTCTTCCATTTGCTTTAGCTACTCTCCGCTCAAGGGCAAGTTTCAGAGTCTCCTCTGACATCTGTGTTGATCTTTTTTTCCTTTCTCATCTTTTTGACGACCTCTTGCTTTCTTCATGGATGATGTTCTTGATATCATCCTATAATTCCTCTGGTTTTCGATTCCTGGTGTTCAGTGCGTCAGATCTATTCTTTAAATTGTCTCTGTATTCAGGATGGATATTATCAAGGTCATATTTTGGCTCTCATGGACTTGTGTTAATTGTCTTCAACTTCAGCTTGAATGTGGTTATGAATAGTTGATGGTCTGTTCCACAGTCAAGCTCCTGGCCTTATTTTCCATCACCTCTTACCACAGATGTAGTCAATCTGATTCCTGTGTATTTCATCTGGTGAGGTCCACGTGTATAACCATTGTTCATGTTGTTGAAGAAAGGTATTTGCAGTGAATGTGAATAAGTTGTTGGTCTTGTGAAATTCTATCATGTGATCTTTGGCGTTATTTCTATCACCAAGGCCATATTTTCCAACTGCTGGTAACTCTTCTTTGTTTCCAACTTTTGCATTCCAGTCACCAGTGATAATCAACACATCTTGATTGCATGTTTGGTCAATTTGAGACTGCAGAAGTTGGTAGAAATATTCAGTTTCCTCATCTTTGGCTTTGGTGGTTGGTGCATAGATTTGAATAATAGTAGTATTACCTGGTCTTCCTTGTAGGCATATGGATATTATCCTATCAGTAACAGCGTTGTACTTCAGGACAGATCTTTTTTTTTTTTAAATTGTGATTTGGGTGAAAATTTACAGAGCAAATTCACTTTCCATACAGCAGTTCACATATACTTTGTCCCATGACATTGACTACAATTTACCACAATGCAAGAGTTCCCCTCCCACTTCCTCCCAATAGTTACCTCTTCCCTGTGTCTATCCCTCCATGCACTGCTGGCCCCTGAGCTGTCTCCCTGTGCATAAGCAGCACTTCTTTCTCCCATGATTGTTCTCTCCAAGGAGTGTATCTACCTCAGGTAAATGTTCAACTCATATGCCTCTCTTTTTTTTTTTGCTGGAAGCCACAGGTGTGGGTTCAATTCCAGACCTGAAGGGCAGCTAGGGGCCATAGTCTCAGTAGTTCTGTTTTGTTCCACATTGTTCTCCCTCTCTATGCAGGATCTCCTACATAGATCCCCTTGCAAGTGGTTGACAGTGGTAGCCAGACACCATCTAGTTCTTCTGGTCTCTTAGTCATGTAGGCTGCAGATCGGATGGTGTACCAGTTGCTAGGACTAATTGTTTCCATGAATTTTTGGTTTTCTTCATTCTTCTTTGCTCGGGACGAGGAGGGACCCATCATTGCATCTAGTTAGCAGCATGCAAGCTTTTAAGATCCCAGTTGCTACTCGACAAAGTAGGAGGTGGAACAATGCTTTGTGTAGTACGTTATGCCAATTGAGCTTGATATCCCCTGCGACGGTGGTTCAGGACAGATCTTGAAACAATCTTTGTGACAACAACATTCCTCTTCAATTTGTCATTCCTGGCATAGTAGATCATATGCTTGTCTGATTCAAAATGACCGAAATCAGTTCATTTCAGCTCACTAATGCCTAGAATATTGATCTTTATGCATTCCATTTCATTTTTGACAACTTCCAATTTTTCTAAATTCCTATTTCATACATTCCATGTTCCAATTATTAATGGATGCTTGCATCTGTTTCTACTCATTTTGAATTGTGCCACATCAGCCAATGGAGGTCCCAAAAGCTTTACCTTATCTCTATTGTAAAGGTCATCTCTACTCTGAGGAGGCAGCTTACCCCAGTCAAATATTGAGTGCCTTCCGACCTGATAGGCTCATCTTCTGGCACATTTGGAAAGTGTTTCAGGGCTATTCATAAAATTTTCCAGTAATATATTAAACAGTGTTTCACTGCTGTTCATAAGGTTTTTACTGGCCAGTTGTTTAAGAAATGGATGGCCTCTTCCTTCTTCTGAGTCTGTTTTTCTGTGGAAGCCCCACTGAAACCTGTCCACCATGAAGTAACCCTGCTGGCATTTTGCAACACTGATGGCATAGCCTCCAGCCTCACAGCAACATGAAAGCCACCACAGACAAGCTAACAGACAAGTTTGTGTCCCTTAGTTGTTCCTGACCTCTCTGCGCCTGCCTACCTTGGGCCCCAGCCTTAAAATAGAGATGTCCCCAAGCAAAAGCAGTCCCTGGGCCCTGTGTCCTCTTACCTCAGGCCCCAACCTTAGACTAGAGCTATCCCCAACTGAAAAACAGTCCCTGAGCCCCATGCCCACCTACCTCAGTCCCCAACCTTAAAATAGGTCGCCCCCAAGTGAAACTAGCCCATCAGCCCCATGCCCACCTACCTCAGGCCCTGGCCTTAAAATAGAGCCACCCTCAATTGAAAAGCAGCCCTCAAGTCCTGCCTTAGAGTGTCTACCAAACCAAAGCCAAACTCACTGCCATCGAGTTGAGTTGACTTATAGTAACCCTTCCTTGGGTTTTCAAGGCATTATCTCTACTGAAGTAGATTGCCCAATCTTCCTTCTGAGGAGTGACCAGTGGATTTGACCTGCCATCCTTCTAGTTAGCAGTCTTAGGTACTATACCACCAGAGCTCTCTTAGAACGTCCAGAGGTTTAAAAAATCTTAAGGTTTTTTAAAAATTTAATTTTTTGAAAAGGCACTTACATACATATATATAAAGGTTCGAAAAGAATATGTATGAAATTTAATATCCTTTCCACCCTAAACAACTTAGGTGACACAACTAATAAGTTGTCAACTTAATATTTGTACTCAAACTACTGTGCTAGTCTTCTTGTAAATCATAGTCACTAATTTATTAAACTAGTACATTATTGTTGTGTACATGTTGTTCATGATTGAAACTGTAGTCAGCTAAATTATAGTGTATTAAGTAATCAGTGATTAATGAAAACAATAAGCATGCAGAAGCTATAAATTAGATAAGTCTGGTGATGAAGGCAGGCAAACAGATGAGATGGTAGTTTGGGGAAGCAGTGGGACAGTAAGATCAAGGAAAGATTTTATTTTGTTAAAATGGAGATTATTTAAGCGTTTAGTCTCTTTCCTTCCACTGTCTCCAGGGAGAGAGCAGATCATAAATGAAAACAAGGTCAGAAGCACAAGAGGGTCATGAGTTCAGTAATGAAGTTAACCTCTACATGCAGGAAGGATCTTTAAGTAAGTGGGGAGAGAATAGGAGATAGTACAGAGAAATTTGGAATAGTGAGGAAGAGAAGCCAAAAAAATTAATGGTACCTGAGAGGTAGAGATGAATAGAATGATTGACTGTTGTGTTGGACCAATTTGAAGGACTTGAAAGAGGATTTTCCAAAGACCTTGGCAGGGTAGAGTCATTTAAATTTTTTTTTGTTCTTTGTGATTACAGATAAAAAGTTGTCAGTTAACTTTTATGAGTTAGTCAGAGTGAATGCAGGTTCTGAGGGACAAAGTCAAGTCAGGTCTGACTCAGTGGCACACAACAACAATATATAAAGCCCAATGATGCATTATTAATTTATATTTGGTTACATACCTGAGTTGAAACCTGGGGGCATTCTTGGATACACGGGACTTCTTCCTAGTGGATAAATTTATTGATAAGAATAAATTCTACTTTTTAGGTTGCTTACTTAGTAGATATTTAGAATAAATGTATAATCCCTAGGATTATTTTCTGTAAACCTTGATAGTCTGATGACCTAATTTTCTCTTTAGAAATGTTTCTTCCTGAGGTAAGAGTTGGGAGTATAGAAGCTTACCATTTTTCTCCTTGAAGAGTAAAAAATCAGTACTGATTATCTTGCTGGACTTCTTTTTTTCTAGATAGGTTTGTCATATTTTTTCTAACATAATTCTGCAAATTTCTCCCACAGACATACTTATCCAAATGTTTAAGTTTTAATAATGGTTCCCAAATCCTGTACCATGGGACACAGTAGTCTTGCTGGTTGCTCTGTAGTGTGACAAAGAAGCATGCATAGTGTGTCTCTCTCTTAGGGAGAGATTCACTTGACAGGCTAATGCGTTGAAGGCTTTGAGAAGTCTTACATCAAAGTTAAACCTTCTCGGAAGGAAGGTTGGGCAATCTACTTCCATTGTGATACTGCTTCGGAAACCCAAGTAGGTATTGCTGTGAGTTGGGTCCGACTCGACAGCACTTAAGAACAACAACAACAACATCAAAGTTAATATTGCATTTTGTTTAATCCAGTGATTCCTAAAATTATTTAACCATAAAACTTTTTTGTCCTTGTAACATATGTTACATTTTGGAAAATTAGTGTTTGTGGAGATACCGCTAGGGAATCATTGAGCCTCATCCTGGGTTCTACTCACATAGATGAGTTTTTCCCAGTTTTTAGATGTCTTCTACAACACCCTGATGGGACATCTCTTAGATGTTATGACACCCCTAACCCATTCTATAGATTGATACCAGAGTTGATTGAAAGAATACCTGATTCCTTTTGATGTCTTCAGAGCTCCTTAAATGCTTTACTCAGTTTCACTAAATCATGGAATAAAGATTAATGTCATTTTGATATTGGGGAAATATTTATCAGGTGTCATATTTTAGAATTGTTAATCTTTGCTGGCTTTCTCCATGGTAAATGGCAGTGAACAGAACCGTTTTTTTATTAGAATGTCACGGTCATAAATTTAATCATCTATCATTGATAAAATAAATGCTTTAGATTTTAGATATGAATTTAATGAATTGTCCCTCACTGTGTTTGTACAACCTCCTGGAAAATGATTCAGCTCTTGCTACCTGCTGTGGTTTTATTTTGCCATAATTTTATAAGTCTTATATAGAATCCAGCCAACTGTTATTATAAGAAGAAGAATTTTTAGAAAAATGTAATCTGCTGAGGGGTTGCAGGCCTTTCCATGGTTAAAGTAGTTGTCTGTGGCTTTTAGACTTTATCATCAGAGCATATAAGAAGTAATTTAGCCAAGGACAAATGGGCCTTTGGATCATTTGCATTAAATGTACCCTGAGGAACCTTGTTAAAAATACTAATTTTAGGTTTCCACTTCAGACCTGAAGCAGAATTGGTGGTTAGAGTGGGAAAGGAGACTGTGAATACATATTTCAAACAGACTTTTAGTGGATTCTGAGGTATACTAAAGTTTGGGAAACACAGCCTTGTGTGAATTAGTCATACACAAGTCCTTTGTAAAACTTTATTTTTTGGATAAGCCTTTTAATTTCACATTCTTACTGATTTTCAACTGAGCCTTTAATATTCTCAATTTCATATGATCGCAGTTGTAATGACTACCTTGAATATGTGTTCATGAAACATCTAATTGCCATAGTGCTAAACTGGACAATGTGCTGTGAGAACTGTGTTATCATCAGATTAAAGAGATTAAAACCCACTAAGGAGTTCCTTTTTATGAAATGGTCTCAAGTCATTGGTACTTTTAAGTAGCTTGAATGCTATTCCATTTTAAGAAGCAATGTTTATTTCTTGCTTTGGAGAGAGTAGGAGAAAGTATATTAATATGACTTCATTATATTTCAAATTATGGTTTATTGCTTTTCACTGTATTAATTTTGTAAATGGAGTGAAAAGCCAGGTAGTGATTTTGCTAATATATTTTTTTGTAACGCCCTAAGTATTTATGACACAAATCACTGAGGTTGAACATAACCCTTTTGTGTTTTGTTGTGTTCAATTATATTCTTTGAAGATGATACCACAAGAATACAATCTACCCACCAACTTTCTCATTTCTTTTTTCAGTGGTGGTAATGAATCAGGTAAAGCTAACTATCCCAGTAGGTCATCTTTTATTCGTACTCATATAGTACCTTTGCAGATTGATTGCCTGAAGTTGAAGGGGGGCAGTTTTGCCTATCAATTATAATTTTTTTTTCTAAAGCTATATATGATAATATATCAAGTCTAACCTTCAATAATGTTTGTACTCTAATCATCTGATATAACTGGTTATCACAGGGTTTTTGCATGGAAACCATGGACAAATTTTAGGGAGAAAAAACAAAACAAAACAAAAAACACCACCCACGGCCATCTGGTTGATCCAACTCAGAAACCCATGAGGATAGAGTAGTATTGCCCGTAGGGCTCCCAAGCCTGTAATCTTTATGGAAGTAGTTTGTCTCATCTTTCTCCCACAGAGTGGCTAGTGGGTTCAAACCATTGACCTTTTGGTTAGCAGGCGAATGCTTTAACCATTATGCCACCAGAGGTCCTGACAATCTTAAGAAAAGCATGCTTTAAAAAAGTAGAGAATTGGATAGGTAAGTCCACCTAAGTGTGATTCTAAGTGAAGAAGTACAGCTGGAATGATTTTTTGAAGCAAGAATGGCCAGACTTCATCTTACTTAATTTGGTCAGAAAGGAACGTTCTCTGGAGAAGAATATCATGCTTGGTAAAGTGAAGGGTCAGTGAAAAAGGGGAAGACCCTCAAGGAGATGGATTGACACAGTGACTGCAATAATGGGCTCAGGCATAGCAAGGATTATGAGAATGGCACGAAACTGGCAATGTTTTGCTGTGTTGTACAGAGCACTATGAATTCATAGTGGAATCGACTTGACGGCACCTAACAACAACAAAACTGCTTAAGTGTGATTCCAAGTGAAATTCTCATAGCATTTGATCAACAAGCCTTCTAGATAAGCCTCAAGCCTTCATTTTTGGGCCTGACGTCTTTCAGACACCTGAGTGTCTCACTTCAGGCTATCACCTAGATACTGCCTGTACTACAGGTACTTCAGATGTATCATGTTGAGGCCTGTCAACTTTATCCACAAACTTGATGCTTCTGCTCTTTTTCTTTATTTCTTAATGGCTTAGGTATTCAGTCAGAAGGTTTTACATGAAACCTTTTTCTTGTTTCACATAAAAAGCATTGATAATTTACAGTAATCCTTAGTGATCTTTTTTTTTCTTCCCTTTTCAGTTCTGCTTACAAAAGGAAACCAATGCCCAAAATGGTTTATAACTTGCTCTCTGACCGTGATTTGAGAAAAAGGCTAAAACAGCATGGATTATCTACTCAAGGAAATAAACAACAGCTCATTAAAAGGCACCAAGAATTTGTACACATGTACAATGCCCAGTGTGATTCTCTGCATCCTAAATCAGGTAAAGCAATAGAGCAATGTGCTAGGCTTGTCCTCTGAATAAAGCATTTTGTGTAGCTCGGGTTATAAACCATAAGACAATAGGAAAAAAATTTAATAAATACACTTTGATAATAGATAATACATGTAAATATTGTTGTTGTTGTTTGCCATCGAGTCGGCCCCGACTCATAGCGACCCCTCCTTGGGTTTCCGAGGCAGTATCACTACGGAAGTAGGATTGCCCAACCTTATAGTCAGTCAAAAAATACCTAGAGTGTGCTATGACAAGCAAGCTTTTCTATCAGTCTATCTCCTAGTCCCCAAATCCTCTTCTCAGAGGCAACCATGGTTGCCAGTTGCCTTCCAGAGGTAGTATGGTGGTTAAGAGTGGCTCTGGAGAGCCTGAGATATAATCCCAGTTTTGCTGCATCATGACTAGGTAGCTTTGGGCAGGTTGCTTAATCTCTCTGTATCTCAGATTTCTCATCTTTAAAATAAGGGCTATAATACTACCTACTTTATAGTGTTTCTGAGAGGAATAAATTATTAAATGTATGTACAGTGCATGGTATGGTACCTGGTAAGCAATTACCAAACCCCAAAAAACTAAACCCACTGTCATCAATTCCTACTTATGGCAAACCCCATTGGTTTTCTGAGGCAGTAAATCTTTATGGGAGTAGATTGCTTAGTCTTCCTTCTGTGAAGTGGGTAGTGAGTTTGAACCACCAGCCTCCTGGTTAGCAGTCAAATGCCTTAGGCACTATACCACCAGAGCTCCTTTCTGTCATTCACTGTGGTGACTTCTGATGCCATATATTAATTTTGTCTGTTTTAAATTTTTATATAAATGGAATCATAGCTTTGCTGAATCTGGATCATTTGTGCAACATTATGTTTATAAGATTCATCCATGCTTTTGTGAAAAGTTGTGGTTTTTCGTTTTGTTGCTATAAACTATTCCTTTGTATAAATATATCATGCTTTATCCATTCAGTGATTGGTGAACATTTGGATTATTTCCACTCTTTGGAGTCTAAGAATAATACTGGTATAAATAATGTTTTCTATGTGTGTGGGTACACATTGATGTTGAGTATATACATGTAGGACAGGAGTGTTTTGTATTTACAGATGTTTAGCTTTCATGGATACAGCCAAAAGCTCATTAGCAATATACATCCTCATCAGGAGGGTATGAGATTTCCAGCTGTTTCATGTCTTTGACACCATCAATATCTAATTTTTCATTTTAGCCATTCTGGTGGTTCATGATAGTATCTCTTTATGGTTTTAATTCACATCTCCCTAATGACTTATGATGTTCAGCATGTTTATTGGTCACGTGGAATCCTCTCTTGTGAAAAGTCTTCTGCCTAGTTTTTCTGTTCTGGGAATCTAATTTTTTCTTATTGATCTATGGGAATTCTTGACATTTTTTGTATACCAATTTTTTCCTGGATATATATTTGTATGGTCATTTTTTAAAAAAATTATGTGATATAGTTTATTACATTGGTTTTTAGCAGCATTACTGAGATAAAATTCACATGTCTTACAATCACGAATTTACTTTCTGTTTCTATAGATTTACCTGTTCTAGACATTTTATATAAATGGAATTATATAATATGTGGTCTTTTGTGACTGACTGCTTTCACTTAACATGATACTTTCAAGGTTCATACATGTTGTTAGGTGTGGTTGAGTTGCTTCTGACGCAGTGACCCTATTACAACAGAACAAAACACAGCCTGGTCCTGTGCCATCCTCACAATCATTGCCATGCTTGAGCTCCTCACTGAAGCCTCTCTGTCCGTCTGTCTCATTTTGCTGACCCTCTGCTTTACCAAGCATGATATCTTCCTCTAGGGATTGCTCCTTTCTTATAATATGAACAAAATGTTCTTGCTTCTAAGAAGCTTTCCAGCTGTAAGTCTTTCTTTTTTTTTTTGAAAATATTTTATCTTATTTTACTATTTTTTTTGTTGTTGTTTTTATAGTGTTCCCTCCCCTCCCACCCCTGGTAACCAACAAAGAAAATTTCCTTCCATATATAAACCTTTCCTTGACTTTTTGCAATAATGAACTAATACTATATTTGTTCTTCTGTAATTGACTTATTTCACTCAACATAATGTTCTCCAAGATCATCCACATTATGCGGTGTTTTGTAGATTCTATATTATTCTTTAGTATTGCATAGTATTCCGTTGTGTGTATGTACCATAGTTTGCTTAGCCATTCTTCTTTTGCCATCTGTAAGTCTTCCAAAACAGATGTGTTTATTCTTCTGGCAGTCTATGATATATTCATTATTTTTTTGCAAGCACCACAATTCAAATTCTTCTGCTATCTCCTTTACTCATTGTCCAGCTTTCACATACATATGAGGATATTGAAAATACCATGGCTTGAGTCAGGTGCACCTTAGTCTTCAAAGTGACATCTTTCCTCTTTAATACTTTAAAGAGGTCTTTTGCAGTTGTTAGGTGCCATCGAGTCACCTCTGACTTATAGTAGTCTTGTGTACAACGGAATGAAACATTGCCCAATCCTGTACTGTTCTCACAATCTTTGCTGTACTTGAACCCATCATTGCAGCCACTGTGTCAATCCATCTTGTTGAGGGTCTTCCCCTTTTTCGCTGACCCTCTGCTTTACAAAGTATAATATCCTTCTCCAGTTGTCTTTTCTGACAACATGACCAAAGTAGGTGAGATGAAGTCTGGCTATTCTTGTTGCCGAGGAGCATTCTGGCTGCACTTCTTGCAGGACAGATTTGTTCATTCTTCTGGCAGTCCATGGTGGTTTCAGTGTTCTTTGGCAACACCATAATTCAAAGACATCAACCCTTCTTCAGTCTTCTTTTTCATTGTCAGCTTTCACATGCATATGAGGCGACTGAAAAATACCATGGCTTAGGTTAGGTACACCTTAGTCTTCAAAGTGACATCTTTGTGTCTTAATGCTTTAAAGAGGTCTTTTGCAGAAGCTTTGCCCTCTTTTTTTGGTAGATTTGCCCTATGCAGTAATCATTTGATTTCCTGATTGCTGCTTCCATGACTGTTGATTGTAGATCAAAGTAAAATGAAATCCTTTACATGGTGTGCATGTACCAGATATTACTACCTTATTCCTTTTCCTTTTTTTTTTTTTTTAAATTGTGATTTGGGTGAAGGTTTACAAAGCAAGTTTACTTTCCATACAGCAGTTCACATATACTTTGTTTCATGAGATTGACCACAGTTTACCACAATGCAACAGCTCCCCTCCCACTCTCTCCCCATAGTTACCTCTTCCCTGTGTCCATCCCTCCATGCACTCCAGCCCCCTGAGCTGTCTCCTTGTGCATAAGCAGCCCTTCTTTCTCCCATGATTGTTCTCTCCAAGGAGTGTATCTACTTGAGGTAAATGTTCAATTCATATGCCTGTCTTTTGTTT
>NW_006921731.1:3239853-3244918 GCF_000298275.1 Orycteropus afer afer
ATAATTCTTTTGAATTCCTTATCAGAGAGTTCCAATGCTGCTTCTTCCTTAGGGATGTTTTCTGGGCCTGTATCCTGCTCCCTTGTTTCTACCACTTTATCCTGCTTCTTTGTGTGGACTGTGATGGTCTGTTGTCTCTGAGGCATCGTCACATTGTTGTATTTAGATCTCCGTCAACTATTTGCGAAGAGCATCCAAGGGTGATTCAGGCTTTTCTTGGTGGTTTTTTATCGTTGTCCCGTTGTTGGGGATGGAGGTAGTGGGTCTTGCTCAGCAAGTGAAGTTGCAGGAGGTGTGGGTGTAATTGTGTCTTATGGGAACTGTTGTTGTCTCCCACTCAATTAGACACAAATTATAATTGAACAACCTTGAGAAAACTAAAAGCACATGGACAAAAAACATATCATGTAACCTCTCAGGAACAGTAACCAAAAAAAGAGAAAAGGGAAAAAGAAGAAGAAAAAACAAGAAAACCTACAATATCTGGGGTTAGGGCATTAAGAGAAAAAAAGTAGAGAAGGAGAATAATGACGGGGAAAAAAAAAATGGGAAAAATGCAAAAACAAAAAGAAGGAATGTGGTTAACCACGACAAAAAAGGGGAGCGGGGAACACTTAAATTAAAAAAATAAATAAAATTAAAAAAAAAATTCCAACCAGGAACAGAGACAAAAAAAGTGTTGAAAACTAGGAGCTGGGAGGGTAGGATTAAGAATAATAGTAAAAAGATCACAAGTATTAATAATAATAGTTGTTTTAAAAGAGAGAGATGCAAGCAAACTAATCACCAGACAAAAGAAAGCAAAAAAGAAAAAAAAAAATTCAGTGGAGGACAGGGCACAGCACCCAGGCTCCGTCTGCGCATACAGACTGTAATGGAGTTCCTGTGGGCTCAGAAGGTAGGTGGGGTTGGGGGATGGTCTTACCTCCATTCACCAAGCAGGTGTGGGGTATAAGAGTAACAAGAGGAATGTGGTACCTTTTCAGTCTTGCAGGTCCGGAGTGACCTTGGGGTTGCTGGAAAGCAGAACATGTTCTTATGCCCCAGGAATCTGTGAGCACGCTGTCTCTTTAAATATCCAGAATATTCAAGCCGCTTTTAAACCTTCAAAATGGCAGTATCTCCAGACCGGCAGAAGTCCCAATTTTAGCCTGCTTTTCTATTCACCTTCTCCGTTTATTCCCCAGCCACCAGAGCCATCCTCTGTGCAGTCCCTGGCTAGCAGGTCTGATTTTTAGGTTAATCTTAGGTCCTACCACCACTTGGGAATCTCCAAGCTGTCTGTGCTGTCAGGATCGCTCAGGATCGCTGCCTGACCGCAGCTCCTTATGTCTCCTTTTTTGGTATTTTCATGCAAATTCTTTTGCTAGTTGGGGTTTAGTCCACTTCTATATCCACCCCTTCAATACTCAGGGGTCCAAGATTATCTTCTGTGTCTGTGTTAATTGGTTTCCCTTTTCTTTGTTGAAGAGGGTCTGTGCAGTCTTTCTGCCTAGTCCGCCATCTTGCCAGAACTCCCCTTACTTTTCATTTTTGAATAATACTTCATTTATGAGTATGCTACATTTGTTTATACATTGATCAGTCGATTGACATCTGCAATTTTTCTCTTGCAGATTGTTATTTTAATTTTTGTAATGTAAGTATTTAAATCCACAAAAGTTCTCTTGCCACTGTTGGCAAGATGTTGATATGTTGTATTTTCCTTTAGTTAAAACACTTTCCATTTATTTATTTAGTGATTCTTCTTTGACCTACAGGTTATGTAGAGAGTGATACTTCATTTCTAAATATTTGGATATTTCTCAGATAACTTTTTATTATTGTCTATAATTTAATTCCATTGTAGTGAGAGCCTATCCTATTGAGTTCTATTTAATTTCAGACCTTTTACATGTTTTGTTTTGTTTTTAATTTGGTATTGTGATTAGGAGCTCTGGTGGTGTAGCATCTAAGATATTTGACTGTTAATCAGAAGGTTGGCGCTTCAAACCCACCAGCCATTCCTCGGAAGGAAGGTTGGGCATTCTACCCCTCTTAAACCCAATGAGGGGTCACTATGAATCAGATCTGACTGGACGGCAGTGAGTTAGCTATTGTGATTTGGGTAAAAGTTTACAGTGCAAAATCATTTTCTGTTCAGCAGGTCATACACATTTTGTTTTGTGACATTGATTGTAATCCCCACAATACCTTCATTTTCCTCTCTCCTTTTTTACTGTGCATTCTTCCGTTCTAAGCATTATCCCTAGGCAAATGCTGCCCTTTTGATCTCTTATGGTTGATTATTCTAATGAATGCATATCTTCCTGGTGTTCACCTTATAGACCTGTCTATTGTTTGGCTGAAAGTTGAGCCACTAGGGTTAGTTTAGTTCCAGGCTAGAAGGTTGACCAAAGGCCATATAGTCTTGGTGTTCTACCAGTTTCTATTATACCAGTAAGCCTGGTGTTTTTTGTGATTTTGTTTTTTGTCATTTTGTTTTTTGTTCCACATTTCTTTCCTATTTTATCCAGGATCTCCTGCTGTTATCCATTTCGGATTGGTCAGCTGTGGTAGCTGGGCACCATCTAGTTCTTCGGTCTCAGGGTTTGTGGAAGCTGAGGTTCATATGGTCCACTAGTCCTTTGCATTAATTGTTTCCATGCACCTGTGATTTTCTTCACTCTTCTTTGTTACAGAGGAGGAGAAACCAATGTTTGCATCTTAGATGGCCACTCACAATCTTTTAAGACCCTACTTGTTACTCACCAAAGTAGAATGTAGAACATTGTCTTTGTGGACTATGTTATGTCAGTTGACCTTGATGTCCCCCACAATTGTGGTCCTGAGCCTGCAGACCCAG
This sequence comes from Orycteropus afer afer, assembly GCF_000298275.1. NCBI lineage: Eukaryota > Metazoa > Chordata > Mammalia > Tubulidentata > Orycteropodidae > Orycteropus > Orycteropus afer. The sequence goes on from NW_006921731.1 coordinate 3,242,699, forward strand.
TGACTCATTCCCTCAAGTTGTTTGGTTATCACTAAGAAGTTTTCTTAACTTAATCCCCTTTTACCTCTGCTATATGCATGAATATTTTTACGGCACATACAAATACATATGTAGAAATATTGTCTGGCAAACCTATATGTGGTTATGGGTATAGCCCTGTTCACTTACCCATATGTGATCATCTTGCCTGTCTACTTATGTATCCACTCATAGATTAATGTTTGTTATTACTGATAACATAGAATTTTGTATGTAATAGTTTATATGTTTGTTGTCTGTAACTCTTGTGCACCTCTTTGTGTACTGGGCACCCACTTTTTGTATATTGCCTTTTTCTTCACCCAAATTAATATGTGTCTCTTACCTAGTTAAGTAATTATCACTCCCCTCTCATCTGTGCTGCTAACGGGGCATGGAGGCAGCATCTTCTGACCTCCTCTAAATCCACAAGAGAAAGACAGAATCACCATCAGCAGCCTAAGGCCTGTTCTTATGAGGCCAGGCATGACACCACCCTCCAGCCTTCTTGCCAACCTTGACACCAGCTGTCCCTCCCATGGCACCCACTTCTTCTCTGCTGGGTTCGATAATTTGTTGTGGTTGTTGTTGTTATTTGCTGTCGAGTTGTCTTTGACTCATAGCGACCTTATGTACAACAGAATGAAACACTACTTGGTTCTGTGCTAGCCTCATGATCCCTACTATACCTGAGCCCATCACTGCAGCCACTGTGTCAATCCATGTTGTTGAGGGCCTTCCCCTTTTTTGGTGACCCTCCAAGCATGACATCCTTCTCCTGAGAATGGTCCCTTCTAACAATATGACCAAAGTAGGTGAGACGAAGTCTGGCAATTTTTGCTTCCAAGGAGCATTCCAGCTGCACTTCTTCCAGGGCAGATTTCTTAGTTCTTTTAGCTGTCCTCGGTACTTTCGCATTCTTTGCCTGCACCACGACTCAAAAGCATCAACGCTTCTTCAGTCTTACTTATTCATTGTCCAGCTCTCACATGCATATGAGGCTATTGAAAATACCGTGGATTGGGTTAGGTGCATCTTAGTCTTCAAGGAGACATCTTTGCTCTTTAGCATTTGAAAGAGGTCTTTTGCAACAGATTTGCCCAATGCAAAATGTCTTTTGATGTCTTGACTGCTGCTTCCATTGGCGTTGATTGTAGAACCAAGCAATATGAAGTCCTTGACAACTTCAGTCTTTTCTCCATCTATTGTTATGCTGCTTATTGGTCCAGTTGTGAGGATTTTTGTTTTCTTTATATTGAGGTGTAATCCATACTGCAGACTATAGTCTTTAATCTTCATCAGTACGTGCTCCAAGGCATCCTCACTTTCAGCAAGCAGAGTTGTGTTGTCTGTGTATCTCAGGTTGTTAATGAGCCTTCCTCCAATTCCGATGCCACATTCTTCTTCATAAAGTCCAGCTTCTTGGATTTTTCACTCAGCATACAGATGGAATAAGTATGGTGAAAGGATACAACCTTGACACACCCCCTTCCTGATTTTAAACCACGCAGTATCTCCTTGTTCAGTTTGAATGACAGCTTCTTGATCTATGTAGAGGTTCTTCATGAGTACAATTAAGTGTTCTGGAATTCCCATTCTTCTCAATGTTATCCATAATTTATTATAATCCACACAATCAAATGCTTTTGTGTAGTCAAAAAAACACAAGTAAACATCTTTTTGGTATTCTTTGCTTTAAGCCAAGATCCATCTGATATCAGCTCTGATATCCTTTGCTCCACATCCTCTTCTGAATCCAGCTTTCATTTCTGGAAGTTCTCTGTCAATATACTGCTGCAACCGTTTTTGAATTATCTTCAGTAAGGTTTTACTTGCGTGTGATAGTGATGATGTTGTTGGAAAATTTCCACATTCTGTGGGATCACTTTTCTTTGGAATAGATACAAATGTGGATCTCTTAGTTGGCCAGGTAGGTGTCTTCCAAACCTCTTGGCATAGCCAAGTGAGTGCCTCCAGCGCAGCATCCATTTGTTGAACCATCTCAGTGGGTATTTCGTCAATGCCCGGAGACTTGTTTTCGCCACTTCCTTCAGTGCAGCTTCAACTTCTTCCTTCAGTACCATTGGTTCTTGATCATATGCCTCCTCCTAAAATTTAGAGATCATCTAAAGAATAGATTTGATGCATTGAACACCAGTGACCGAAAGCCAGATGAATTGTGGGAAGATATCAAGAACATTA
>NW_006921731.1:3247008-3259184 GCF_000298275.1 Orycteropus afer afer
CTTATATTTTTTTCCTCAGTTCTTTCAGCTTGAGAAGTGCTGAGCATGTTTTTCCCTTTTGGTTTTCTAACTCCAGGTCTTTGCTCATTTCATTATAATAATTGACTTTGTCTTCTCAAGCTGCTCTATGAAATCCTCTGTTCAGGTCTTTTATCCTGTTGATTCTTCCTTTGCTTTAGCAACTTCCCATTCCAGGGCAAGTTTCAGAGTCTCTTCGTCATTCATGTTGCTCTTTTCTTCCTTTCCTGTCTTTTTAATGACCTTTTGCTTTCTTCATGGATGATGTTCTTGACATCATCCCACAATTCTTCTGGTTTTCGGTCATTGGTGTTCAAATCTGTTCTTTAGATGGTCTCCAAATTCAGGAGGGATATAATCACGGTCATGTTTTGGCTCTTGTGGACTTTCTTTTAGTGTCTTCAACTTCAACTTGAACTTGCATTTGAGCAGTTGATGGTCTGTTCCACAATCAGCTTCTGGCCTTGTTTTGGCTAAAGATATTAAGCTTCTCCATTGCCTCTTGCCACAGCTGTAGTCAGTCTGATTCTTTGTACTCCATCTGGGGAAGTCCACATGTATAGCTGCTGTTTATGTTGTTGAAAAAAGGTATTTGCAATGAATAAGTCATTGGTCTTGCAAAATTCTATCATGCCCTCTCCAGTGTTATTTCTATCACCAATTCATTGTAGTGGCCACACACAACTCACAGATTGTGAGATTTATTAGGGAAGTAACAGGTTACAATTTAAATTCAGGAACACAGAATACAGTTCTTTGTTCAGGACAATCTCCCCTCTGATGTGCCCTTAAGTCACGCCTGTCTGGCCCTTGGCTTCTTGGCCGGGTCTCTGCTTCTGTGGGCCAGGTAAGCCTGCCATTCTGTCTTGTGCCTCTTTGTTCCACTGCCACCATCTCTCACCTGAGTGTCTCTGTCAGTGCATCTCTCTCAGCTGGCAGTGAGAGATTCTTTTCTGCCTCTTGGAGGGCTCATTTTAAGCCTGGCAGAGTGGCAAAACTAATCAATCTCAACATCAGAGTTCTACACACCTAAGAGAGAGCAAACGTTCCTAGAAGATTACTTTGTGCTGCGCCAACAGAAATACCCCATGTGGATGACTTTAACAATCAGGAGTTTAAAAGCAGCTACTCAAGGCAAATTCCACCACAGATTTAATTGCTAGTCTTATTATAGGAATAATTACTACCAACTGACCAGCCCAATTGAGCGATATTCGCATGGTCCCACCCAATAATCCAGTATGAGTTACAAAGACAATGGCTAGAAAAGCCATACCATGCAACTCCCTACACCACACTTGCTAACCATGAAAGAATGTTTCTTTGCATGTGTAAACCTTTTGTTGACTTTTTGTAATAATGGACTCATAAAATATTTATCCTTTTAATATTGACTTATTTTAATCAGTATAATGTCCTTCAAGTTCATTCACATTATGGTGTGTTTCATGGGTTCTTTATTATTCTTTAATGTTGTATAGTATTCCATTGTGTGTATGTATCATATTTATCTATATGTCTATTGATGGGCACTTAAGTTATTTCCATCTCTTTGCTATTGTGACTAGTGCTGCAATGAACATGGCTGTGCATCTATCTATTCGTGTCTTTGCTCTCGCTTCTTTAGGATATATACTTAGTAGTGTGATTACTGGATCAAATAGTAATTTTTATTTCCAACATTTTAAGGAAACTCCATACCATTTTCCACAGTGTTTACATCATTTTACAGTCCTACCAGCAGTGTTCTAGAGTTCCAGTCTTTTCATACCCTTGCCAACATTTGTTGTTTTCTGTCTTGTTGAACTTTGCTGTTATTGCTGGGGTGAGGATGATGTTTTGATTTGCATCTCTCTCATGCCTAAGGATAGTGAGCATTTCTTCATGTGTTTGTTGGGTGTTTTGGTGGTGTCTGTTCATGTCCTCTACGTGTTTTTTAGTTGAGTTGTTTGTCTTTTTATTGTTGAGCTGTTGATGTTTTCTATGAATTTTAGAGATTAGTCCGTTGTTGGTTATATCATTGCCAAATATTTTTTCCCTTTCTGTAAGTTCTCTCTTTACTCTTTTGGAGAACTCTATTGATGAGCATTAGAATTTAATTTTTAAAAGGTCCCGTCATCTAGTTTGTTTTCTGCTGTTTGTGCATTTTTGGTTGTGTTTGATAGTCTATTTATGCCATAAATTAGGGTCCCCAAGTTTGCCCTATTTTTCTTTGATGATCTTTATAGTTTTAGGTTTTACATTTACATCTTAGATCCATCTTGAGTTAGTTTTTGTATATGGTGTGAAGTATGAATGTTCTTAGATTTTTCTGCAGAAATCATTTGTTAAGGAGACTGTCTTCCCCCATTTGTTGGATTCACCTTTGTCAGAGATCAGCTGTTCATAGTTGGATGAATCTACTGCTTCTCAATTCTTTTCCATTGGTTTATGTGTTTGTCATTGCACCAGTACCAGGCTGTTTTGACTCCTGTGGCTGTATAGTATAGTTTTGAGATCAGGAAATATGAGACCTCCTACTTTGCTCTTTTTCTTCAGTAGTACCTTGCCTATCCAAGGTCTCTTTCCTTTCTATACAAGGTTAGTGATTGTTTTTTCCATCTCCTTAAAGTATGTTGATGGAATCTGAATTGGGATTGCATTGTATCTATAGATTGCTTTGGGTAGTATTGACCTTTTTACAATGATCAGTCTTCCTATCCATGAATATGACATGTTCTTCTGTTAATGTAGGTCTGTAAGTGCAGTGCCTAAGACATTTGATTGCTAACCAGAAGGTTGGCTGTTCAAACCCACCAGCTGCCCTGCAGAAGGAAGATGGGGCAATCTACTTCCATAAAGATTTACCCCCTTGGAAACCCAATGGGGTCACTATCAGTCAGAATCAACTTGATGGTAGTGGGTTTGGGTTTTTGGTTTTAATTTTTTTATAATAGTGTTTTGTAGTTTTCTTTGTATTAGTCTTTTGTGTTTCTGGTTTGATTTATTCCTAAGTATTTTATCTTTTTGCTAGCTATGGTAAATTTTCTTATTTCCTTTTCAGAGATCTCTTTGTTGTTGTAGAGGAATCTGACTGATTTTTGTATGTTGATTTTGTATCCTGCCACTTTGCTGAATCTTTAAATTAGTTCTAATAGTTTTCTGAGTGTCTGTGATTTTCTGTGTATGGATCACATCATCTGCAAATAGAGATAGCTTCATTTCTTCCTTATCAAATTGGATGCCTTTTATTTTCCTCTCTTGCCTTGTTACCCTGGCTAGGACTTCCAGTACAGTGTGAATTGATGTGGTGATAGAGGGCATCCCTGTCTGGTTCCCATTCACAGAGGGAATGGTTTCAATCTCTTTGTTGTTGGCTGTTGGTTTTGTGTATAGGCCCTTTATCATGTTAAGGAATTTCCCTTCTACTCTTATTTTGTTGAGAGTTTTTTTAAAATCAGGAATGGGTGTTGGATTTTATCATATGCATTTTCTGTATTGATGATTATGATTCTTTGTTTTATTTATGTACTGGATTACGTTGATTGTTTTTCTGACATTGAATCATCCTTACATACCTGGTATGAATCTCAGTTGGTTGTGCTTTATTATCTTTGTGGTATAATGTTGGATTCTACTGAGTAGGAGTTTGTTGAAGATTTTTGTGTCTATGTTCATGACTGATACTGGTCTGTAATTTTTTTTCAGTGGTACTTTTGTCTGACTTTGGTGTCAAGTTTATGCTTAGTTCTGGAATAATTTGAGTAGAATTGGTGTCAGCTTTTCTCTGAATGTTTGGTAAAATTCTCCAGTGAAGCTGTGTAGGCCAGGACTTTCTTTGTTGGTAGTTTTTTTTTTTTTTTTTTCCTTATGACCAGTTAAATTTCTTCTTTCGTGAGATCCTGTTCAAATTTTCTACTTCAGTTTATGTTAGTTTAAATAGTCTATGTTAGTTTAAATTTGTTGGATCACAGGTCTTCATATTATTCTGTTAATATCCTTTTTATTTCACTTGGTTCTGTTGTAATGTGACCCCCATTTCATTTCTTATTTGTGTTATTTGCGTCTTCTAATTCTTTTCCTTTGTTAAATTTGCCAGTGGTTTGTCAATTTTATTAATCCTTTCAAAGAGCCAGTAGTTGTTCTGTTTTCTATTTAATTTATTTTTGCTCTAATCTCTGTTGTTTCCTTTCTTCTGGAGGATATAAGCTTTTTTTTCTTATTCTTTTTCTAGTTGTTAGAGTTGTTGGGTTAAGATACTGATGTTGATTCTTTCTTCTTTTTTGGTGTGTGCATCTATTGCTACATATGGACCTCTGAATACTTCCTTCAGTGTATTGCAAAGGTTTTGGTATGTTGTATTTTCATTCTTGTTTGCTTCTAGGAATTTTCTTATTTCACATTTTATTTCTTCTGCCACCTGGTAGTTTTTGAGCACTATTCACTTTCCATGTATTTGATATTTGTATGCCTATTGTTATTGGCATATTTTCATTGTTATAGGCATAAAAATATACAACAGCCCTCCCAAGTGGTGGGAAAGCAGAGAAAAAGCTGGGGGTTGGGTGGGGACACTAGGGCAGAATGAGAAAGCAAAGGCAGGGATCCAGGTAAGGCCGGGGACCTAGGCCACGCCCCTCCCAAGTGGTGGGAGAGAGGCAGGGATCTGTGTAAAGGGAGGGTGAAGAGGATGGAGAGGTTTTGAACAGCTAATGGAGACAGACTTGTCTGTCAGTTTGTCCTACTGTGGTGGCATGTTGCTGTGAGCCTTGAGGCTGTGCCACCAGTGTCTCAAACCAAGTAAGGTTGCACATGGTGCACAGGTTTCAACAACTTACAGACTAAGACAGACTAAGAAGAAGAAGGAGGTCATCCACTTCACAAACAATTAGCCAGGGACCTTATGAATAGCAAAGAAACACTGTCTGACACATTACTGTGCAACTTTATGAGTAGCCCGGAAACATCATCCAATACGGTGTAGAGGATAATCCACTTAGGTCGGAAGACTCTCAAAGTAGAACCAGGAAGGAGTTGCATCATCAAAGTAGAACCAGCCTTAATGATATGAATAAGATAAAGCTCTTAAGACCTCCATTTGCTGATGTGGCACCACTCAAAATTGAGGAGAAACAGCTGCAAGCATCCATTAATAATCGGAACATGGAACGTATGAAGCATGAATCTAGGAAAATTGGAAGTTGTCAAAAATGAATTGGAATGCATAAAGATTGATATCTTAGGCATTAGTGAGCTGAAATGGACTGGTTTTGGCCATTTTGAATCAGACAACCATGTGATCTACTATGCCGGGAATGACAGTTTGAAGAGGAATGGCGAGGCGTTCATCGTCACAAAGGATGTTTCAGGATCTGTCCTGAAATACAATGCTGTCAGTGATAGGATGATACCCATATGTCTACAAGGAAGACTAGTTAATACAACTATTATTCAAATTTATGTACCAACTACCAAAGCCAAAGATGAGGAAATTGAAGATTTTTATGAGTTTCTGCAGTCTGAAATTGACCAAACATGTAATCAGGATGTGTTAATTATCACTGGTGACTGGAATGCAAAAGTTGGAAATGAAGAATCACTGGTAGTTGGAAAATTTGGCCTTGATGACAGAAATCATGCTGGAAATTGCATGATAGAATTATGCAAGACCAATGACTTATTCATTACAAATACTTTTATTCAGCAACACAAACGGCTGCTGTACATGTGGACTTCACCAGATGGAACACACAGGAATCAGATTGACTACATTGGTGGTAAGAGGTGATGTCAAAGCTCAGTATCTTCAGCCAAAACCAGGCCAGGAACTGATTGCGGAACAGAACATCAACTATGCATATGCAAGTTCAACTTGAAGTTAAAGATAGTTTAAAAAAAAGTCTGCGAGAGCCAAAACATGACCTTGAATATATCTCTCCTGAATTTAGAGACCATCTAAAGAATAGATTTGATGCATTGAACACCAATGACTGAAAACCAGAAGAATTGTGGGATGACATCAAGAATATCATCCATGAAGAAAGCAAGAGGTCACTAAAAAGATGAGAAAAGAAGAAAAGACCAAAATGGATGACAGAGGAGACTCTGAAACTTGCCCTTGAGCAGAGAGTTGCTAAAGCTAATGGAAGAAATGACAAGGTAAAAGAGCTGAACAGAAGATTTCAAAGAGCAGCTGGAGAAGACAAAGCCAATTACTATAATGAAATGCACAAAGGGAAAAATGCTTGGCATTTCTCAAGCTGAAAGAACTGAGGAAAAAATTGAATCCTCGAGTTGCAATATTGAAAGATTCTATGGACAAAATGTTGAATGATGCAAGAAACATCAAAAGAAGATGGAAGGAATACACAGACTCACTGTACCAAAAAGAACTGGTAGATCATCCATTTCAGGAGGTGGCATATGATCAAAAACCAATGGTATTGAAGGAAGAAGTCAAAGCTGCACTGAAAGAATTGGTGAAGAACAATGCTCCAGGAATTGACAGAATACCCACTGAGATGTTTCAACAAATGGATGCCCCACTGGAGGCACTCACTCAGCTATGCCAAGAGATTTGGAAGACAGCTACCTGGCCAACTGACTGGAAGAGATCCATATTTGTACCCATTCCAAAGAAAGGTGATCCCACAGAATGTGGAAATTATTGAACAATATCATTAATATCTCATGCAAGTAAGATCTTAACTGAAGATAATTCAAAGATGGTTGCAGCAGTATATTGACAGAGAACTTCCAGAGGTGCAAGCTGGATTCAGAAGAGGGTGTGGAACAAGGGATATCATAGCTGCTGTCAGAGGGATCTTGGCTCAAAGCAAAGAATACCAGAAAGATGTTTACTTGTGTTTTATTGACTGTGCAAAGGCATTTGATTGTGCAGATCATAACAAATTGTGGGTGACACTGAGAAGAATGGGAATTCCCAAACACTTGATTGTGCTCATGAGGAACCTGTACATTGGCCAGGAGGCTGTTGTTCAAACAGAACAAGGGGACACTGCATGGTTAAAATCAAGAAGGGAGTGTGTCAGGGTTGTATCCTTTTCCCATACTTATTTGATCTGTATGCTGAGCAAATAATCTGAGAAGCTGGACTATATGAAGAAGAGCATGGCATCAAGATTGGAGGAAGAATCGTTCACAACCTGCAATATGCTGATGACACAACTTTGCTTGCTGAAAGTGAGGATGACTTAAGTCACTTACTGGTGAAGATTAAAAGAATGCAGTCTGCAGTATGGGTTACATCTCAATATAAAGAAAACAAAAATCTTCACAACTGGACCTACAAGCAGCCTCACGATAAATGGAGAAAAGATTGAAGTTGTCAAAGACTTTACATTGCTTTGTTCTAGTTGGCTCTGAGTTGTAGTGACCCTGTGTACAAGAGAACGAAACACTGCCCAGTCTTGTGCCATTCTCACAATCCTTGTTAATCCTTGAGTCTATCATTGCAGCCACTGTGTCAATCCATCTTGTTGAGTGTTGTCTTCTTTTTCACTGACCCTCTACTTTACCCAGCATGATATCCTTCTCCAGGGAATGATCCCTTCCGACAGTAGGACCAAAGTGGGTGAGACAAAGTCTGGCCATTCTTGCTTCTAAGGAGCATTCCAGCTGTAGTTCTTCCAGAACAGATTTATTTGTTTTTCTGGCAGTCCATGATATTTTCTGTATTGTTTGCCAGAGCCACAATTCAAAGGCATCTACTTAGTCTTCCTTATTCATCACCCAGCTTTTACATTCATATGAGGCGATTGAAAACACCATGGCTTTGGTTAGATACTCCTTAGTCTTCAAAGTGACATCTTTACTTAGCACTCTAGAGAGATCTTTTGCAGCAGATTTGCCCAGTGCAATACGACATCTGATTTCTTGACTGCTGCTTCCATGAGATTGTGCATACAAGTAAAATGTTTAGGATTTCCTATTCAGGTTTGAAAATGCCATTCTCCATTCTTCTCTTTGAGATCCTCTTCTCAAATACTGGTTGAGAGGGTGGGGGTGCTGCCTTTACCACTGGACTGAGGGTAGAAGTCTAGACTCCTCACTTAGGTCTCCACTGATGCCTTCCTTGGGCCTCCTATTGCTGCCGGGAGGGAGGGTGGAAGTTCAGATTCCCTACTTGTTCTCCAGTGATACTGTGGGGACTGGGGTTTTATCAATGGTGTTTTGCTGGTATTATCAAAGGATCTCTGAACTGCTCCTTTTTCAGTACTTTGCTTAGAGAGAACAAGTTTTTCTGGGACTTTTTTGTGTCTGTACATATGGTTGGTTCTGGGTTGTAAGCTTCTCCAGAGCCTGTTCTCCAATATATAGGATATAAAAAGGAAGCCCAGGGGACTCACTACCATGTTGTTACTCAAATACTGAGGTCTGTAGCCAGTCCATCTTCCTCTTTTCTCCTTTCAGAGTTCTCTTAGGATTGTCTGTTGTATTATATGCAGGGTTTTTAGTTGTACTTCATGGGGAAGAATAGGAGGAAATGAGTGTATTCCATCTTGTCTAGAGTCAGAATCTTTTGTCACGTATTTTCAATTTCTGTTCTAGATGCGTGCACATTTAGGATTGCTGTGTCTTCTTGGTGAATTGACCCCTTTATCATTATGAAATTTCCCACTTTGTCCCTGATAATATTCATTGTTCTGATGTCTGCTTTGCCTCATGTAGCCACTCCAGGTTTCTTTTTATTAGTGTTTAAATGATACATCTTTTTTCATACTTTTGTTTTTAACCTATCTGTGTCTTTTATTTAAGATAGTTCTTTGTTGATATCATACAGTTTTGTCTCGTTTTTCATGCAGTCTGACATTGTCGTAATTGGTGCTTTTTGACCATTTACATTTAATGTAATTATTGATACAATTGACTTTAAATATAACATGTTGCTAGTTGTTTTCTGTTTGTTCCATCTGCTCTTTTATTCTCTTTTTGCTCTCATTTGGGTTAACTGAACATTTTTTATTATATTTTATTTCTACCCTTGGCTAATAATTTTACCTGGATTTTTAAAATAACTTCAGGAGTTTTTTTTAGGATTTCCAATGTTATTGTTGTTATGTGCTGTCGAGTCGGCTCCGACTCATAGCGACCCCTCCTAGGGTTTCTGAGGCAGTATCACTACGGAAGTAGATTGCCCAACCTTCCTTCCAAGGAGTGGCTGGTGGGTAGGATTTCCAATATATATCCTTAATTAATCACAGTCTTCTGTTGTGCAAGGAGCTCTGGTGGCGTAGTGCCTAAGGCACTTGACTGCTAACCAGAAGGCTGGAGATTCAAACCCACCAGTCACTCCTTGGAAGGAAGGTTGTGCAATCTACTTCTGTAGTGATACTGCCTTGGAAACCCAAGGAGGGGTTGCTATGAGTAGGATCTGACTTGACGGCACAAAGCAACAACAACAGGTATTGTGCAGATACTCAGGACTGGGCAGTGTTTTGTTCTGTTGTACATGAAGTCGCTGTGAGTTGGTCACTATGAGAACCACACAACAGTATATTCCCAAATTCTAACTACTGTTCTTTGTACTATTGTTGTCATATGTTTTACTTTTATATATGCTGTTAACTCAATATATGGCTGTTGTTTTTGGGTTAAAGAATCAATTGTCTTTTTTCCTTTTAAGAGGCAGTTATCTTTTTACACAATTAGAAATACGGGAGAAAACGATATTTTATATTTGTCTTCATTTTTACCATTTCTAGCACTCTTTATTTCTTCTTGGAAGTAAAAGTTTATTTCTGGTTTCGTATTCCTTTTGCTTGAAGAATTTCTTTGAACACGTTTTAGTGCAGGTCTCCTAGTAATAGATTCAGTGTTTGTCTCAAAGTCTTAAATTTTCTTTCACTCTCAAAAGATATTTTCATTGGGTATAGAATTCTAGATTGGCAGTTATTTTCTTTCAGGACTTTAAAGATGTCATTCCTTTGTCTTCTGACAGGATGGGTGCTGCAATTCTTTATTTTTCTTTATGCAATGTGCCTTTTTTTCTCTGGCTGCTTCAAGATTTTCTCTTTGTATCTGCACGTGTTATTCCAACCTTTTTTTTTTTTATGTCCTATTTGGTGTTCTCTGTGCTTTTCCTGTGTTTGTTGTTTGATGTCTTTCAGTAGTTTTGGTAAATTTTGGCCATTAGCTCTTTATATATTATTTTTGTTCTGGGATTTCTATTACATGTGTGTTAAACCTTTTGGTGGTGCCCCATAGCTCTTGAATGTTCTGTTCTGATATTAACATCCCCCCATTTCAGTAGGAGCCCCGGTGGCACAGTGGTTAAGCATTTAGCTGTCTCCTTTTTTCTCTTTGTATTTCAGTGAGATAATCAAGTTGCTCTCATTTTGAAGTCATTTATTCTTCCCTAATGTCCCTAGGGCAAGCTCTGGCAGCATAGTGCCTAAAGCACTTGACTGCTAACCAGAAGGCTGGCGGTTCAAACCCACCAGCCACTCTTTGGAAGGAAGGTTGGGCAATCTACTTCTGTAGTAATACTGCCTCAGAAACCCAAGGAGGGGTCGCTATGAGTGGAAGATGACTCAATGGCACATAATAACAACAACAGTTATATTTTGAACTGTTACACATGTATAAGAGTTCATTGTTCTATCCTTTTAGCCTTTTATTTTGAAATAATTTTAGACTTGCAGAAAAGTTGCAGAAAGAGTACAGAGTCCTCATATACCTGTCACTCAGCTCCCTTTAATGTTATCAACCTACATAATCTTAGTATTATGAAAAACCATGAAACTAACATTGATTGTATGTCTTTATTTTAACAGCTGCTGAAATAGTTAAAGAAATTGAAAATTTAGAGAAGACTAGACTACGCCTTGAAGCCAACCAACTCAATGAAACTGTATGTTGATGGTATCTATTTCAGTATCTTGATAGAAAGAAAGGAAATAAAAGTTTAATACCCTAATAATACTAAAGCCAGCCTTTATTAAGTCTGTTCAATGGGGGACTTCCATAAAACATATTAGTAGCTTGCAGCTCATTTTTAACACAAAATATAATCTGTATTTAGCAGTTTTCTAGCACAAACAGTAATCCCAAATAAAGTTATTACTGAATTAATTTATTCAGTATCTATTAATAAACTAGAGTCTTGTGAAGAAAACATATGCCTGTGCATCAGGTAGCTTTAATAATGATCCTTTCTCTACCGGAGGTCTTTGTTAAGCTATTTAACTTCTGTGGCCCTTAGGGACTTTATCTGTAAAATTAAGGGGTTGAAATAATGAACTCCAAGACCCCTTTTAGCTCTGGCAATCTGCAGTCCTGCGATTCTGCCTATGGAGAAATTAAGAAAATTTTAACAATTTGTGACGATTGAAAAATCTTTTGAGGGAATCAGAAACCTACAAGTCTTCCCTGTTGCCTTCTTCTAGTTGGATGGTCCAAAACTTGAGGAAAGAGTTACCAAAGAAGAAAATAGTCACTGTGTCCTGTGACACTGAAGGAAGTGTTTTGGGGTCTCCTAAGTGGACTCTTTTTTTTTTTTCCCCAAAACCATTTGTAATGAGTTTGTAAGGGAAGCAGCAGCCTTAGTGAGTAAGCTTATAACTGATAGTAGGAAAAAATGGGTTTTCCACTGATTTTGTTACCTGTGCAGCCTGTAATTTATTACAATTACCATTGTAATAAATCATATAAGTGTGTTTATGATCTTTAAACGTAAGTTGAAAAAAAAATGGAAGTAGACATTTTATGCACTATACTTATGTTAGGAGCTCTGGTCATGTAGTGGCTAAAGCATTTGGCTGTTAACCAAAATGTTAGTGGTTTGAACCTACCACTGCTCCATGGAAGAAGGATGAAGCAGTCTGCTTCCATAAAGATTTGCAACCTTAGAAACCCAATACGGGTAATTATGAGTCAGAATCAACTTGATGGCAGTGAGTTTGGTTTAGTTTGACATACTTCTATTATTGCATTTGCTTTATGTATTTCTTTTCTAGTATGACTTGGAGAAGTTAGGTGGGAATTGAGAGATAGGAGACAAGAGCTTCTTTATTAATGGAAAAGCTATATTTCTTTAGTCTTATTTCAAGTATTTCTTTTTTTTTTTTTAAATTTTATTTTGACTTGGGTGAAGATTTACAGAGTAAATTCACTTTTCATACAGCAGTTCACATATACTTTGTCTCATGTCATTGACC
>NW_006921731.1:3274963-3296626 GCF_000298275.1 Orycteropus afer afer
TTGGGGTTTAGTCCAATTCTGTATCCTTCCCTTCAAGGCTCATGGGTCCATGATTATCTTCTGTGTCTGTGTTAATTGGTTTCCCTTTTCTTTGTTGAAGAGGGTCTGTGCAATCCTTCTGCCTAGTCCGCCATCTTTCCAGAAGTCTCTCAAGTATTTCTTGTTATATTAATATGGAAAAGTAAAAATAGGAAACTTAGTCATGTTAATTCTTCATATATTATAGTGGAATCAGTGTTATATTTTGTACTGATGAGAAAAAAGTAATGAATGAAATGTATACTAACTATGAAAACACTCAAGGGAAATACACTAGAATTATTTTTTGCGAGCTCCATGTAAACAGAGATGAAGAGATTACTTTTGTCTGTTAAATATCACATTTGAGATTTTAAAGTTTACTCATTTAAAGTAATAATCATTTCCATTTTTGTCTTTCTTAAAATTGTTTTATTAAGCTTATTCTGTATTATTTTAGATCATGGTTTTTACAAAGGACCAAACAGAAAAGGAAATAGATGAAATCCACAGTACATATCGTAAGTTGTGCAATGTTTTCTTTATGTGCAACAAGAATTTTAGTTAACAGGGTTTTCATCTTAAATAATTTTTTAAAATAAAGGTTCATGTTAATACTGGCTATAAACCTTTCTTGTTAGCATTGCTTAAGAGACTTAATATTAGTTGACTATTTCCTCAGACATTGACCTTTTTTTGTGACTCTGTGCTTGCTTTTTTGATTTATGACTAACATTCTACTTTGAGCTTATCACGAAACACTTTGCAAATATTAAGTAGTTTCTGCTTTCAAAGTATCTCTATGAGAAGCTGATGGGTTTAAAATGGAAACTGCCTCTCCATCCTGTCCTCAAGCCATTCAATGAGGAGACTTCTATAAAGAATTTGAACACTTCTTTAACTTGCAAGTTTGTGCCAAAAATAGTTTTTATTTTATTAGTTGTTACCAACTTCCCAACTTTATCATTTCTTTTTTCTTAAATGGTTCTTGTGTATCTTTCCTGAGGCAACATTTTACTGTTTTGTGAGTTGATTAGTTGTTATTTTTTATTTGATTGGTTGTATTTTAGTTTAAATTTAAGTGCCTGGCAAATAGTAGATAGTTAATGGCACATTTTAATTTTGCTGTGAGAATTTGTTTTCTTTTTCCAGTTCTTAAATTTTGAAGGATCAGGTCAGTAGTGATCTCTTTTAGGAGGGAGGATGAAGTACACCAGCACTAGATGTGAGTGTGATGGCTGGTGCCTTACTAGAGTAGGAAAAAGAGCTTGGGGTATTCATGGACAGTAGCTCTGGTAGCATAGTGCCTAAGGCACTTGACTGCTGACCAGAAGGCTGGTGGTTCAAACCCACAAGCCACTCCTCGGAAGGAAGGTGGGGCAATCCTACTTCTGTAGTGATACTGCCTTGGAAACCCAAGGAGGGGGCGCTATGAGTCGGGTCCGACTCAACGGCAAATAACAACAACAATCTTTCTTCCGCAGAGTGGCTGACGGGTTCTAATTGCCGACCTCTCAGTTAGCAGCCAAGCGCTTTACTGTTGCTCCCCCAGGGCTCATAAAAGAAGTCTTACAACTCAATGAAAAGAAACCATATGCCATATTTTTAAAAAAATGGACAAGAGAGTTGGATAGACTCTTCTGAGATCTTAAAATGCTAAATAACCACATGAAAAAACGCTCAATCTTGCTAGTCCTTGTTGTTGTTGTTGTTATGTGCCGTCGAGTCGGCCCCGACTCATAGCGACCCCTCCTTGGGTTTCCGAGGCAGTATCACTACGGAAGTAGGATTGCCCAACCTTCCTTCCGAGGAGTGGCTGGTGGGTTTGAACCGCCAGCCTTCTGGTTAGCAGTCAACTGCTTTTAGCCACTATGCTACCAGAGCTCCAAAATGCAAATTAAAATGTCAATGAAATACCACTATATACCTATTAGAAAAGCAATAAATAAATAGGTAACACTAGTGTAGTGTGTAAGGCACTTGACTGGTAACCAGAAGACTGGCAGTTCAAATCCACCAGCCACTCCTCGCAAGGAAGGTTGGGCAATCTACTTCCATAGTGATACCGCCTTGGAAACCCAAGGAGGGGTCACTATGAGTCAGTTTCAACTCAACGGCACATAACAACAACAACAATAGATATTGGCCAGGAGATGGATCAACTAGAATTTTCATACATTGCTGTTGAAAATGCAAAAATTATATAGCCTCTTTGGTAAACAGCTTAACAGTTTGTTCAAGTGGACCATACACCTACCATACAATCCAGTCATTTTCCTAGGTGTTTACCCAAGAGAACTGAAAGCATACATCTGCACAGAGTCTTGTCAACAAATGCTGTAGCAGCTTATTCATTACCCAAACTGAAAACAACCCAAATCCAAATAAGCAGATTGTTATATATCCATACAATGGAAGAGTACTTAATGATAAAAAAAAAGGAATAAACTGTTCATACATGAGACTCAGAAACATTATGTTAAGAGAAAGACATCAAAAAGAAAAGGTAGTATACTGCGTGATTCCATTTGTATGAAATCTCGAAAAGGCAGAAATAAAGCGTCAGAGTAGATTGGTGCTGCCAGGGGCTGCAGACAGAAAAGAAGATTGACTACAAAGGATCATGAAGAAACTTTTTTGGGTAATTTAAATTTTCTATGTCATGATTGTGGTGGTCATGACTATAGATAATTTTTTTTTTTAAACTGATCATGTTTTCTACTTAAAGTCAATGAATTTTATTTTATAAGATTTTATAGTATAAACAATAGTAGGAGCTTATGAATAGCAAAGAAACACTGTTTGGTACATTACCACGCACCTTTAGTAATAGTCCGTTTAGGCTAAAAGGCTCTCAAAATAGGACTGGGAAAGAGCTGCAACATCTGAGAAGGAGAAATTGATGATACAGTAAAGAAAAAAGGTAATTGGGTGAATCATCTTTGAGAAGGCCTTAGGAATGAAATCTAGAATATTACTTGGCCTTTGAGTACAGTAAGGACAGTAGTTATATATTAACAAAAAGGAAGATAGATTATATGTGCACAGATGCGAGTGTAATGGTGGTTGGGAAGTGACAGAATTCCTTTTAAAGTATTTCTATATTTTCAAAGTAGTGTTAGGCTAACTGAGAGAGGGTTGAGAAGGGCATATTGGGGTTTGAATAAAGAGAAAGTATGAAACAGTCATTCTGGAGAATGGCAAAGCAAACTTATTAGAGAAAGATAGAAGGTTTGTACAGCAGCGTACATTTGAGACTTAGGATTAGGAATTTAAAGTGAGGCTCATCCATTCACTACTAAATGAATAAACCCTTCAAACTCACTGCCGTTGAGTCAGATCTGACTCATAGCGACCCCTCCTTGGGTTTCCAAGGAGGTATCACTATGGTAGTAGATTGCCCAACCTTTTTTCCAAGGAGTGGCTGGTGGGTTTGAACCTCCAGCCTTCTGGTTAGCAGTCGAATGCCTTAGGCACTACACTACCAGAGTTCCTGAATAAGCCCTTAGTGAGTGTTAGTTAATATAGTACTGTGTTCTCTATCCATATTTAGCTGCTTGGGTGTCATAGGTGGTAGATGGAGAAAAAATGGGGTTTTACTTTGGGATTCACTGACTCCAAACTAGTCTCGATTTAAAGTAGGTAAGTATCTCAGTGACATCAGTTGTAGAGGGGTGTGGATCTGTAACACTCTTGAAGAGC
The DNA here is from genome assembly GCF_000298275.1 of Orycteropus afer afer. Taxonomy (NCBI): domain Eukaryota; kingdom Metazoa; phylum Chordata; class Mammalia; order Tubulidentata; family Orycteropodidae; genus Orycteropus; species Orycteropus afer. Next base: position 3,278,684 of record NW_006921731.1, read on the forward strand.
CAGTTTTGGTCTTGTATACCACTGTGCAGACTCAGAGACACTCTGGTTGTAAAAGGTGGTCTGAAAAAGAGTTGTTAAGGTGAGCAAGGAGTGAAAGTCCTGACTTGGCATTAGAAAAAATTAGGTTATTTCCACTTGGAAATGCAGAAAGGGTGATATGATTCAAGTATTAGAAAACCTCAAAGAATTTGAGTTGGTTGAATTAGACTTACTTGTCAGGTCTTACAACTAGCTGAGCCACTTAAAACTTTCCAGAGGATTCAGGGCAAATAACCAGCAGAACTGAGATTTTAAAGTCTAGAGTACTCCTTGCCAGATGGCAGAGCTCCTAAAATGAGGTGAAGCGATTGGGGAGAACAATTTTCATTAGTCATAATCTTTTGGCATTGATCACTTTCTGAGCAGGGATTGTTGGACTTGGGCCACAGCCAGAGCAGTGGCTGCCATTTACTTTTTGTTTCCAGCTTACTGGTAGAGTGATGAGGTTAAGAAGAGAGAAAGAAAATCTCTTTTAAATATGGGCTTTCATTACTTCAAAACACAAATTCATTAATCATCTTTAACTGTTAATGAGATTGCTTTAACAAGTTTCATGAGTAGTTCTTGAATTCACGATCCACATGTACACAATGGAGTGACTTATTAGGAAAATGTCTGCTCTGCTGAAGGCCTGGATCTGTCTCACTAAATAATATCAATATCCAGAGCTTGTTGTTGTTGTTGTTATTTGCCATCAAGTCGGACTCGACTCATAGAGACCCCTCCTTGGGTTTCCGAAGCAGTATCACTACAGAAGTAGATTGCCCAACCTTCCTTCCGAGGAGTGGCTGGTGGGTTTGAATCGCCAGGCTTCTGGTTAGCAGTCGAGTGCCTTAGGCACTTGTTACCCTTAGCTAATAGAAACTGTATTGTGGTGGTGGTGGTAACTCATTCATTCTATGGAGCTGAAGAAGTACCAGATAATTACTCTAAACTGCATACAGTGAAATAGGACTTGAAAGAAATCATCTAGCTTATATCTTTTTAGATAAGAATATCACTTGTTTCTAAATCTTTATGGGCTGCCTATATTTCTTTTGCAGATATTTTAACCAGACTCATACTTAAAATTTACCATGAGCTTTATAACTCATACATTAGTTTAACTGGGAGTTTTCATATATGTGCCATACACATAAATGTATTGGAACTAGGAACATTCTTTTGCTAATGTATTTCCTGGGCCTATAAATATCCACATATAGGAATCCAGCTTCTCTCTTCTTTTTTGTATTTAGTAGTTTAGTGCTCTTTTTTTCTCATGCTAAAGGATAATTTTCAAAAATAGGTAAAATCGATACTCCCATACAGATATAAAATAAATGTGTTAAAGATTTTATTCAACTTATTATTAGAGACGAGACTGGTAAGATGTTATAACATGTTCAAAGGAGAATCCAAAGAACAGACACATTTATAGATGAGAAACATTAAAATGAATGTGCAAATACAGACAAAGCTGGCTTCTTCCACAATTGGGGAAGGAAGTCAGTTGAACTTCTACCAGACAGAATTTTGCACATTTACAGACAAGGACCCAATGTCGTTGAGTCAGATCTGACTTTGGGCCATTACTTCCCTAGTGATACTACCTGGGAAACCTAAGGAGGGGTCGCTATGGGTTGGGTCCAACTCAACGACACATAACAACAACAACAACAACATAGAGAAGGAGCTCTGGTGGCATAGTGCCTAAGACATCTGACTGCTAACCAGAAGGCTGACCATTCAAACCTACCAGCCACTCCTTGGAAGGAATGATGGGCAACCTACGTCTGTAATGATACTGCCTTGGAAACCCAAGGAGGGATCAAATCCGATTCGATAGCAGGGAATTTGGTTTTTTTTGGTATAGACAGGGAGCTCTGGTGGCATAGTGGATAAGATTTGGCTGCTAATCAAAAGGTCACTGATTCAAACCCACCAGCCAACTCTGCAGAAGGAAGATCTGCTTCCATAAAGATTTACAGCATCGGAAATCCAGTGGGAGTTGCTATGAGTTGGAATTGACTCGATGGCAGTGAGGTTTTATTTTTTTGTTTGTTTATTTTACAGACAGGGATTGTTTTCCATTGCTGTCAGTTATCTACTATTTACAGAGTTGTAACATAGCTCAAAGGCACTGGAAGACTCAGATCCTAGAAGGGTAACTCTAGTCAATGCATAGTTTTTAATTGAAGCACAGCTTTTCCCCTATACCCATTTATTCTTAGAATTTTGCTACAGAGAAAATGGAAGACACCAAGTGGTTAAATAGTACATTGTAGGCTACATGAGAATGGTTTCAAAGCTTTGTTTTAACTATCTGCAGTATAGTTCTTTCTAAAATGTATTTTTCAGGATTTATGACATTATTTTGAACCATAGCTTATGTGTTTATGATTGCTAGATAAGGAAACACAACCCCAGCTATTTAAACGATGGTTTAGAATCACAAACAGTTGCCATAAAGCTCCTGCTGTAAAGCTGACAGGTTATTTATTGAATAAAATCATATATAACCAGTAATGGTGACTCTGAAGTCAGGATTAATTCACTTACTACTATTTACAGTAATAGTGAGTTAAGAATAGTGTTGTTATGATATCTGGAAGGAAAATAGATTGGGAAGAATTTCTGAGAATGTTAAATAGGGTTAACAGGGTTTTAATACAAAATGGGCAAGAAAAATGGGGGAATTGGAATGACTTTCCTTTGTTTTTATAACCCAATTACTATTCTTCATGTTAATACTCTTCTGTATCTTGGAAATTAGAATGGTGTCTTTGGGGTTTGCAGCTTGCCTCTCTAATGGTACACTTAAGGAAGCAGTGTCTTTCATGCTCTGTCAAAAGTCTCTCTAGAGAATGGAATACTTTTAGAAATACTGTATTGTTTTCATGTTTGTATTCTTGTGCTGGGCAGCTTTTAAATTAATTGCAGTAAGAGTACTATTTTTGAACACATCTGTCACCTTCTTGATATTCAGCTTGTTAGTTGTGGATGGGTAATCATTATAGTCCTTGCTTTACTGAGAAAATCTTTGGAATTTCAGGTAAAAAACATCAGAATGAATTTCAGCTTCTGGTGGATCAGGCTAAAAAAGGATACAAGAAAATGGTTGGAATGTCAGAAAAAAAAGTAGCGAAAAAAGAAGATGAATCTACAGAAAAGCAGTTATCTGTATGCATGGGTAAGAGACTTTCATTAAAACAGAAATATGCTGAATTTCACTGTTTACTTATAATATGAAAGAAAATAAAATTAGAGATACTCACTTTGAAGTTATTAGGTATTTGAAATGGACAAAAGTATTTTTAAATAACCTTCATATAGCAATTATTGAATATAAACTAAGTTTATTACTCTGGGGAAGGTGATTGGGAAAATGCCTTGAAGAAAGAGTATCTAAAATCTGTCCTCCTTTTGGTTAATGATAAGTCATGTTTCTTAGTTGTTTAAGCTTGAGAATGTTTTCCAAGTGTTGGAATTATTGCTGGAGATCCTAAGACATCTAATAGTTCAGAGATGAACTATTTTGGTTATGGAGCACTGGTCATTGTTGCAGATGGAATGTTCTGCTAAAACATTGAGAGCTTACAACATGGTGAATGTTATTAGTGTCACTGAACTATACACTTAAAAGTGGCTAAAAGGGTGATTTTTTTTTTTTTATTCTATGTATTTTACCACAATAAATAAAATTTTAAAAAAATCTAAAGCTAATCCATCTGGTTTTCCAACACATTCATTTTAACTCATTTAAAATTTTGAGATTAATATTATATTTTTATTGCCAGAGTTTTGGGGCAGTGAACAAATTGGAATCATAATGGGGAGAAAACAGTTTAACAGCTGCCATGTAGTATAATTACAACTATCATTCCTTATTTTTTGTCCTAAATTCTGTGTAGTAGATTACTGCCTCACTATATACCTCATGGTCTTTGAACAATTTGAATTTGTTCGTATAGTTGCTAAAAGATATTCCTAGAAAGTTAAGTTGTTAAGCTGCTGAGAAAATCTGGCTTCATAGGTAATACCAGGAGAACGTTTATGTATGTTGGTTGAATCTCTCTTGAATATGGTTACTTGCTTATGTGTTACCTGTGTATATGTGCATACATGTTGCAATCTCTGGAGCTCATAGGTGATTGCTGCTGGTAGAGTGCTGTCCATGAATGCACATATCTGGAGGGGTGGGAAGTGTGAGAGAGGGGAGAACAGACAGATTGACATTGACTGAAAAGGTGGGTTGTATATACTATCGTACAACCAGTGTAATTTTTGCTCTTTAGAATAAACTTGCTCATTGAAGTGCACCCAGAAGTCCTCAAGAGGCATATTCTTTGAAGTAAAAATGCAATCTTTCATGTTGCATGTCTGTGGGGAGGTCTGGTGTCTCAGCCTCATAGTTTGGGCCTATTTGAAGTCCTGCATTCTGAGATCTAAGGGCAAGGATGAAGGGTAACTGGCTTTTAAAAAAGAAAAAACCAAACTCACTGCCATCAAGTCGACTCGACTCATAGTGATCCCTCCTTAGGTGCCAAAGAGGCAAGGAGGCCACATCTTCTGACCTCCTCTAACCCCACAAGAGGAGAACAGAATCACCATCAGTAGCCCAAGGCCTATCCCTGTGAGGCCAGACATGCCATCTCCCTTCAGCCCTGACACCAGCCATTCCTCCTGCAGCACTAACCACCTCTCTGCTGGGTCCAATAATTCGCTGCAGTGGCCACACAGAACTCATAGATTATGAGGTTTATTAGGGAAGCACCAGGCTACAAGTCAAGTTCAGGAAAAACACTCAGTTTCTCTCAGCCCGCCGTCTCTCAGCCAACAGTCTCTTTCAGTCACTCTCCCAGCAATGTGTGTCTCTTGGCATCTCTTTCTCAGCAGCGCATGTTTCTCAGCAGCATGTCTTTCTTAGCCAGCAGTCAGAGAGACTTCTTCTGCCTCTTGAAGGGCTCCTTTTGAGCCTGGCAGAGCGGCCAAACTAACTAATCATAACATCAGAATTCTAAGCACCTGGGAGAAAGTGAACTTCTCAGAACATTGCTTTGTGCCACTCTCAACAGAAATACCCCAGGTGGGTAACTTTAACAGTCGGGAGCTCCTGCGTTGCTCATGGCAAATTCCAACACGGAGTTTACAGAGACTTATGGCTGAAAAAGCCATACCAGGTAATTTACTATACCGCATTGGGTTTCCAAGGTGGTATCGCTACGGGAACAGATCGTCCAACCTTCCTTCCGGAGTGGCTGGTGGGTTTGAACTGCCAGACTTCTGGTTAGCAGTCAGATGCCTTAGGCACCCACTAGTTGTTGAATGTTGAATGATGTTTTTCCCCAAGAGGAAATTTATCTTCTTGAAGCTTATATAAGAGAAGAAGTAACAGAAGAATGTAGATAAAACACAAAAACAGAAGATTGTTTTAAGTTGAATTCCTGTACCCAGTTTCTGTGCTTGATTAGATTCTCCCTGCCCATTGAGTGATGCCGTTGCCTGGGTTCACTGAGTTTACTGGGTAACTGGATCCTCTTGTCATGGTCCTGGGGTCTGTTTGCAACAGAAGATCCTAGAGATCCTGGAAGGTCATTTTGCTTAGCTTCCTTTTTCTCTCTCCCAGATCAGCATTAGAAGGTACAGTTTTGTTTTGGTAATGATGGCTTATTGATAGCCTGGCAACCTCAGGAGCTTATTTATAGAAATTATACTCTTGTGATGTATACTGTTCTCCCAGTGAAATAAAAACTTACAACTATTTCTAGACAAATCATAACTGTATTGATTTAGAAAAGCTTTTTGAAAGGGGAGTGCCATATATGTTAAGTATCTATCTAGTTCCTGAATATTAAGGATTGCACAAATGACAATCCCAGCAAAATCCTGAATAGGTAGTGAGAGGGAGAGTCCTGTACAGTAAAGAATCCTTCATAGATATTGTTTGCATACTTGCACTTAGCCATACCTGCAGGTCATATTCTTGCAAACACTGTAACTGCATCCCTCTACCCTTCCTGGATCTGCAATAAGAGATTTTATCTGCAATAAGAGATCTCAAAAATTGAGAATATGACAAAAGGTGCATAGAAATATGATGTATAGTAGTAATAGTAAATACTTAATGTATCTGGTTAGTTTTCCTTTTTTGTGGTACATAAATAGATTCTTTTTAACAAATTTAGAACAATGTCCAGATAGATTCTCTATTATGCAGTAGTCAGTGACCAATGTTGTGGTTGTCTTATTAATTAAAAGAGTCATCTTTAATCTTTCTTCATCTTGCTTTTTATTGTTTATCAGTATTTTCTAATTAATGAAACATGTAAGAATTCTTAGTAATATTATAAATAGATGCTTCATTAGAATTACAAGGTTCTCCCTACTCCTGGTTTTCAAGGAAATTTTGTTTTAAAATTAATTAATCTTGGAAGAACATGGGATGGACAGTTTAATAGGTATTGTCATTATAGTTTTGGTTTTTATTCTCTACCTGTCACTAGAGTTTTCTAGTCAATTTTACATATGCTTCTTGCAAAAAGGGCATGGAGGCGGGTGTCTTCTGACCTCCTCTAACTTCACAAGAGGAAGACACAATCACCATCAGCAGCCCAAGGCTTATTCCTGTGATGCCAGACATAGCGCCACCCTCCAGGTTTTTTTACCAATTCTGAGACCAACCGTCCCTCCCACAGCACTTCTTCTCTGCTGGGTTTGATGATTCGTTGCAATGGCCACATAGAACTCACAGATAATACGCGTGATTGTGGGATTTATTAGGGAAATACCAGGCTACAATTCAGGTTCAGGAACACGCTCAGAATACAATTCTGTCAGGACAGTCTCCCCCCTGCTGTGCCCTCGGGCATACCTCTCTGGCCTTTGGCCTCCAGACCTGGCCTCTGCCCTGCTTTGGCAAATGTCACAAAGCTGTTTTAGCTCTGCCAATAGGCACACCTAGGTGCACCCCACTCTGCCAGCAAGATTCCTGTCCAGAGGCACTCAGTTTTCTTGCTCTGTGGGCCAGGTAAACCCACCGCTCTGTCTTGTGCCTCTTGGTTCCACTAGTGGCATCTCTCTGCTGAGATGTCTCTCTGTTGGGGCATCTCTCTGCCAGGGCATCTCTGCCAAGGAGGTCCAGCACAAGAATCTCGGGTCTAAGGATACATTCTACTTCACCTCCAGCTCTTCTCTCTTGATGGCAGTGAGATCCCCCTGTCTGCCTCTAGGAAGGCTCATTTTAAGCCTGGCAGAGTGACGAAACTAACAAATTCCAGCATCAGAGTTCTACACACCTTATTTGCATAGTCCCACCCAGTAATCCGGTGGGAGTTACAAAGACTATGGTTTGTTGTTACCTGCTTTCAAGTTGGGCCTGACTCATAGTGACCCCTCCTTGGGTTTCTGAGGCCGTATCATTACAGAAGTAGATTGCCCAAACTTCTTGCGAGGAGTGGCTGGTGGGTTTGAACCTCCAGCCTCCTGGTTAGCAGTTAAGTGCCTTAGGCACTATGCTACCAGGGCTTCTAAGACTATGATTAGAAAAGCCATACCAAGTAATTCATTGCACCATACTTCTTTTTCACAGAGTACAGATAGCAGTATCAAATATCGTAGACATAATAGACATAAAGAGGTTGTAAGTTTTAAGGTGCTATTGAACTGTTTCTTTTATTTATTTCACTCCTTTTTTCCTTTTTAGGACAGAAAGGTAATGAAATGAAGCTCTTAGACATGACCTCGGTAACAAACCATGTCCCTCAGTCAGAACCAGATTGCCCAAGGAATTTGGAGCCTTATAGAGCAGATGATTCTTCTAGTTGTACAGACATCCAAGAAGATGCTTCTTCTCTGGTAGAATCAGATTCATGCAATAGGTAAGTGACCTATAGTAGTAGGTTGTTTTACATCTCTTATCTATTTCTTATGCATTCTAAGTTAGATAAGCAAAAATAACTAGAAAAAACTTTGAAGCATGATAGAGTTCCCCAGTCTCCTTTTACTGCTGTGTCACCCAGTGATAGGGCAGGATATAGAGGGTATGTACAGTGACCACAAAGTGGCTTTACTTTCTCCTCTTTGGCTTTTTTATAGGCATCATTCCTGTAAATGATTGGCAGTGAAATTTTTGTCAAGACAATGAGTGAAGGAGATAATAATTATTTCCACACTGGGAAGTAAAAATGACTAGAAAGATATTACATAGGAGAGTAAAGAAAAATAGAGAAATTTATCTGAGCCTAGTAGAAGGGGAGGGAGCTCTGGTAGCATAGTGCCTAAGGCACTTGACTGCTAACCAGGAGGCTGGCGGTTCAAACCCACCAGCCACTCCTCGGAAGGAAGGTTGGGCAATCCTACTTCCGTAGTGATAACTGCCTCGGAAACCCAAGGAGGGGTCGCTAGGAGTCGGGCCGACTCGATGGCAAACAACAACAAGAACAACAAGTAGAAGGGGAAGCTTTAAAAATTAGAGATTTTGGGTTGAAATGTTTTTTCCAAAGGATTTTTAAAAACATATTTTTGAAAGATGTGACAATTACATAGTTAAATCATGATCCGTCTGTATCTCTCTGCTACTTTATGTTCTTTTGTTTCATTTTAGATCACAAATATTAGTCATGTTTCTACCTCATTTTTCTATTATTTTTAATGGTATAGTCTTCTCTTGTGTTTCTGTACCATAATTAACCAGACCCTTCACTTTTCGTTAGATATCTGTATTTTCCAAGCGTTCTGCTTATGTGCTTCATGCTTTGGTGAAGTTTTTCCCGCATGTAGCCTTTTGCTTCTCTTTCTTTAGCTTTAATGTCTTATTTTTATTAAAATAATGTATATACCAAACAGACTGCCATCGAGTCAATTCCAACTCATAGTGACCCCCTCTGGGTTTCTGAGGTGGTAAATCTTTACAGAAGTAGATTGCCCTGTTTTCCTTCCACAGAGAGGCTGGTAAACCACCAGCCTTCTGGTTAGCAGTCAAATGCCTTAGGCACTGTGCCACGAGAGCTCCCTGTAATTATATATTGAAACCAGACTCACTGCCGTCAAGTCCATTTGACTCATAGTGACTCCTCCTTGGTTTTCCGGGGCGATATCTCTACGGAAGTAGATTGCCCAGTCTTCCTTCCGAGGAGTGGCTGGTGGGTTTCAACCGCCAGCCTTCTGGATAGCAGTCAAATGCCTTAGGTACTACACTACCAGAGCTCCCATAATTATATATAATTATATGTAAATTATATAAATAATATAATTTAAAATTATATATAAATAATATAATTATTCCTTAACTTTAATGTCATTTTGACCCTGGTAGGTATTGTCACTTGCTTCTGAATGAATTTTACCAATTTTAAATGGTATACCAATAGTATGTGAATGTGAATATGTCTTAGAAATTATTTAATCTTCAGTATTTGTTAACTTAAAAATTTTTGCTAAAAGTGCCCTAGCATGATAGAGTATGTCTAATCTGAAACATAAATCAATAAGCCATTTTTTTATAAGAGGAGTATACCCAGAGCCCTTTCCTAGGGTCTTGGGAAATAGTTTCAAATCGTTCAGAATCAAGTACTAGGAAGGGATAATTTCCCTCCCTATCCAGGTTTTCAAAGTCAAAAGCATGCTATATTTCAGGTTGTGTGAGGGGAACACACTTGGTGTCCTGAATTTTCTCCTGGAGTATGGTCCTGCTGCATAGTCATTCTAGACTAGGCCATTTCTTCAAGACCAATGGGCAGTATTTATTTTTAAACACAAGTCTTCTAGGAATGCCAAAACTAAAAGTCCACTGCTGTTGAGTTGATTCTGACCCATAGTGACCTATAGGACAGAGTAGCACGGTCTCATAGGTTTCTAAGGCTGTAATCTCTATGGAAGCAGACTGCCACATCTTTCTCCCATGGAGCAGTTGGTGGGTGCAAATCACCAACCTTTTGGTCTGCAGTTGAGTGCTTTAGCCGCTGTGCCACCAAAGCTCTTTTAGGACTACAAGGGTGCAAATGGAAGAAAATCAGAGTCAAGGGATGTGGGGGTTAGTTTTTACTGTAATCATGGGATGCCTGGATGTTTCAGTATGCCAGGGTGAAATGGGAAATTTTGGTGAGCTTGGAGGGGGACTGGAGGAAACTGAAAGGGAGAATACATGACAGGCATGATTCAATTTATTTATCTGGTGCTTGGAGGATGGTAAATAATATGAGTTCGGTGGACGTCTTGGGTTCAGACCATTGCATCACTGAACTGTGAGAGGATTATTAAAAAGGAAGGTGGCATTGCTTTTAGGTATACCTTGACACAGGAAATAGAATAAACAGTAGACAGTCTGAGGGCTTAATAGAAAGGGTATAGGAAGTATGACTGAGGGGAAAATGGAGTAAACCTTCTTGGATCAATTTAGCCCAAATTTTCGTTATTGTAACTCTTCACTCTGCAAGAGAGTTACGTGCCTTTAAGCTTATCCCCAGTCACCTGCTGTTGCTGTTGCCACTTTGGCATCTCCTAATTCTTACATATAATTCCTTAGGGGATTGGTCCTTTACTTTTCTACTGACCAAGCTCCTGAGTAATGTCAGACAGTTTCTCTGTCCATCTGTAATGATTTTCTCTTGGTAAAGGTCCTTTAAGTTCTTCTTTATGAAACATTTTGAGATGGAAATTTTATTAGCAATTCAAAATAGGCATAGCGATGCTAGATTGGCCCTTCCTCTCTGTCCATAATAGGATCTAGCACTGCACTCATCCATTCAACAATTATATTTATGTACCAGGAACTATTCTAGATGCTGGAGTATACCAGTGATGAAAATATTTAAAGGAAGAAAACATTTTTAAATGTAAGCTGTTATATTCATTGCCACGTAGGTATGTATGTATATATTTTTGTACAAACCTGTACAAACACACACACCCATGGTTCAGTGGAATTGCCTGATAATAATTGCAAATTCTTAACAGCTTTATTGAGATATAATTCACATACCATACAATCCATCCATTTAAGTGCAATTCAGTGTTTTTTAGTATATTTACAGAGTTGTGTAACCATCACAACAATCAATTTTAGAAAATTTTTATCACCTCAAAAAGAAACCCTGTACTCCTTAGCAGTCATTCCTCACTTCCTCCTAACTTTACGTACCCTTGGCAACCACTAATCTTACTTTCTGTCTCTATACATTTGCCTATTCTGGGCATTTTATATAAATAGAATCATACAATAAATTATCTTGTATGACTGGCTTCTTTGACTTATATTATTTCGAAGGTTCATCCATGTTGTAGCATGTATCAGTATCACACCTACTCCTCACTATCGTGTTATCTGACACTTGGCATTTGTGACAATAGTAAAAAATCTCTGACTGTTTTGCACATAAACGACATATATCAGGCAGTAACCAAAGCTGAGATATGAGGCAAGAGATAGCTGTGAAGTCTCCCGGTTACTGAGGCCTGCTGATAAAACCTTGTTTTCATTGCCTTCCTTTCCATTTAAAGTTTCTTTTAATTTCTGACTTCTTTTTTCCTGTTAATTGTAAGAGAAAGATTTATTTCTTAAGAATCTTCTCGATAGTGAAATTGATAATGTGCTAAACACATATTATTTCTTAAGAATAATTCATTTACCTCCTCCAAGACATGGTTTGCTCATGGACACCTCTTTTCTTTCAGCCCTTCCTCTAACCTTTATCTTATCTTATTCTTCTCACTCACCATTTTCATTCCATAGTGTCTGGGGTAGCAATGAGTGAGTCGAGGGCTGACTCAACCTCATCTAACAGCAACAACTAGCAGGAAGTAATCTCACCTTTCTCTGTGAATTCCCAAAGCTGTTTATCTAAGTGAATGCCATCTTGTATAACAGTTATTTGACTACCTTTGTCTTTCCTGTTATTACTCATAAAACATCTTCAGAAGTGAATTTGTGTTACTCACTTTTCAAAAACCTCCTACCAAGGACCTTGTTTTGTGCCATCCAGTTGATTCCAACTCATAGTGACCCTATATGACAGAGTAGAACTGGCCCATAGGGTTTCCTAGGCTGAAATCTTGATGGGAGCAGATCACCAGGTCTTTTCTTCCACAGAGTCTGTAGTGGGCTTAAACTGCCAGTCTTTCACTTAGCAGCTGAGCACTCAACCATTGCTCCACCAGGGCTCTATAAGGGCCTACTACAAGGCCTTTATTAAATAAGTGAGTAAATCTCATTCATTTTGTTGATTCTAAGATGTTCTTTTTATAAAATTTTATTTTAATATTTGAAATTATGATGTGTCTTATAATTAATAGTATCTTAAAATTGCTATATAAAAAAAAAAAAACAACTTCCTGCCATCAAGTTGATTCTGACTCATAGCAGCCCCTACTGGGTTTACAAGGTGGTAAATCTTTATGGAAGTAGATTGCCCTATCTTCCTTCTGTGGAGCAGCTGGTGGGTTTGAACCGCCAACCTTCTGGTTAGTAGTCAAATCCCTTAGGCTCTGTGCCACCAGAACTCCTTTAAAATTGTTATGTTGTTGTTGTTGTTGTTGTTATGTGCCGTCAAGTTGGCCCCAACTCATAGCTACCCCTCCTTGGGTTGCCAAGGCTGTATCACTATGGAAGTAGATTGCTTCCTTCCAAGGAGTGGCTGGTGGGTTTGAACCGCCAGCCTTCTGGTTAGCAGTCAGGTGCCTTAGGCACTACCAGAACTCCTTTAAAATTGTTATAGCCGGGTAATAACAATGATGTATTCGCTAGTGTGTGTATGGGCTTGAACTTTATCATGGTTCTTCTTATTGTGGTCACTTCAGTTGAGTTATGTGGATTGCTGGCATTACATTAATTTGGCATTTTAAATGTCTTCAACAATATATTGAAACAAAAAAGTTGTTCTGTGTGAAGAAAGTCACAGAGACAGAGCAGCAAGCTGTCAATTTGATGTTAATGAGGTAGTAGTCATCATTGAACGAAGGACTACAATTCCATATTTTCTTGCAAAACAGTTAAGTGCTTTATGGGACCTAAGAAAGAAACCCACAAGTAGATGAAAACTATTACATTTGTTACTGAGCTATGTGTAAAGAATTGCCTGTTACACGACTAACTGAAAGCAGGAAAATGGATGAATTCCTTGGAATAGAATGGAAGAAATTTCAAAGTAGTAACAGTTTGGCATGGCTAATTGATATATTGTAAAGGACTATTATTAAGGTGTCAAATGTTAATAAATCAGACACTTCTTGCTGTCTTTGAACAGACGCTGTTTGCCTTCCAGCCACATATAATTCAAGTGAGGAAAGAAAAAAATGATAAGTTTAATATGCTGAATGGGTATCCATGACTTTGATGAAATTCCTGGAAACAGCAGTTTAGTAGTTTTGAGAAATGCTGCATCACTAGTGCTTTTGGTTGCTGTCCTTGTGAGGAAAAACCCAGACATCCTGGAAGTCAAAAATAATTCAGAAGAATGAGATTCTAAATCTGAAGACCTTTTAAGAATACCAATTTATTTTAGTTGTATTTTATATATCACAGAAGTGATGTAGGATAAAAACCTACGCCTAAAAAATTTTAAAAGAACTCTCTGGATATGTATAAAGTAAAATCTGGATATGTATAAAGTAAAATTTCTAAGTAAAAAGGAAGTGCTATATTATAGTTAAATTGGCCACAATATTTTCTGAGTGGTACAATAAAATAGTGGTCTATCTTGCTATCATTTTCTTAGATTTTGAAATGCAGTATCTGAATATGAATAAGGTGTTTGACTTACTTGAAACATAATTTTCATCATCTTGTTGGAAACTCATAAACTATATCATAGTACTAGTTGGTAGTAGCCTAGTCGAAGATTTACACAAAATATGGTAATCCATTGGTTAGTGCCAGTGTTACTTCTTGTTGTTGTTATGTGCCATTGAGTCGACTCGACTCATAGCGACTCCTCCTTGGGTTTCCGAGGCAGTAGCACTATGGAAGTAGATTGCCCCATCTTCCCTCTGAGGAGTGGCTGGTGGGTTTGAACCACCACCGTTTTGGTTAGCAGTCAAGTGTCTTAGGCACTATGCTACCAGAGCTCCCACTTAGTGACTCCAAAATTTAGTCAAGAGAGATACTCCCTTTAGTATAATTAATACCATAGAACAGGTTCATGCTATTCACTTCAATCGGGAGGAATTTAATGGGAACTCCTACCCGGGACCAATTGAAGCAGAGGCTCAGCTAGTTGGTGAAGACAGAGATTGATGAGGGAGCCAGGGTCTTCTAGTCCAGCCCCCAGCAGGGGAATTGAGGCCATATGTGCATGTGGGGTAAAATAGCCTTCTTGGGACTCCTGGACACAGGACCCCAATGTACCATCATACCAAAACCTGTCAGTGAAATGTTGAAGGGGCCTAAGGTTAGACTGGCTGTGTCTGAAATACAGAAGGTAGTCTCACTCTCCTTGCCTTTAGGCCCTTATGATCCATGTTCAGACATGATTTTGGAGGTATCTGCTACATGTGATTATGCAGACTGGAGCTTATGGCAAAAAACCTGAGAGTGCTGCCTTACGATGACCATTGGGATTCTGGATTAGAAAGTTTTCAGATGCTGCAGCATGATATACATCATTTGAAAGACATTACTCATCTGCTATTGGACATGATTGAGACTGCCTCAATGACAGAAGGACATAAAATCATCATGAGACCTGAGATACCCATAATGTCTTGGATGATGTCAGAGAAACATTCTAATAAGGAAGGCAGTACCCAAAATAGTTCCATCATAAAATGGAAATTGCTTGTACAAGAACAAGTGACTATAGGAATGCAGGGAGGCACCCAGCGTATCCATGAGCAGGTAGCCTCCTTTCCTGTAGATCCTAACCTGGAACCACCTAAGGACCTGCTGGAAGCCATTGCCACATGGACAGTGCCCTGTGAACAACTTTCTGTGGATCAGCAGAAGGCTGCTTGGTTCACAGATGGCAGCTCTAGGGTACATGGACAACAATTGATAAGGAAAGCTGTTGCATTAAGACCAGCAGATGACTGAAGAAGATAAGAGCAAGTCAGCTAAGTGGGCTGAACTGCATGCTGTCTTCCTAGCTGTCATGGAAGGGCAATGATGAGAGCCCATATGTTTGAATTTTTACTGATTCATGGGCAGTGACCAGTGGCCTGGCTATATGGTCAGGCAAATGTGCAGTGGAAAATTAGACTATTAAGGGGAGATCTGTGTGAGGTATGGACCTGTGGCAAACACTCTGGGAATTCAGAGGATGCCTTAGAGTAAGCCATGTTGATGCCCATCAGAAGAATCCCCTTCTTGGATCAGAAGGTGATTGGAATCAGCAAGTAGACATGTTGGTACACTCCCTTGAGGTGGCCAACTGGGTCCATGAAATGAATGGACATGGAACTGCTGCAGCAGTGCAGAGATGGGCTGAATCTAGACACATCCCTCTTGCACCTTCTGAGGCACAAAATGCCAATTAGGACTGCTCTGTCTTTCAGCAGGAAAGACAGAGGTTACAGATGGCTATGGGGCAGATTCCTTGGGGGGAAGGCCCTGTACACAGCTGGCAAGTCAATTATATAGGACCAATGACACCAGTGGTCCCAGGTGGCTATAAATGGGTCCTCACAGGAATAAATACTTATTCTGGACTGGGCTTTGCTTATCCTGTGACAGAAGGAAATGCCAAACATCACTAAAGGATTGGAACAAAACATACTGTACTAGTTTGGGCCACCAAGATATATTTCCTGAGACCAAGGAACATAATTTACAGCCCATAGGGTATAGCAATGGGCCAAGAAACATCATATTAAGTGGACATTATCATCCTCAAAGTAATGGTTTGATGAAGAATTGGAATGGGCAATTGAAACATTTTTAAAATCTAAACAGGGGGAGATAAAGGCCTGAAAGGCTGGCTCACATGCCTTCATGAATGCATGCTCACATTCAGCATGAGGGGGGTGAAGGGAGAATCATCACTGGACAGATTGCTGCGTTCTTCTGGGGGATCTGAGGAAGAAGAGGTTGGGGAGTATGCTGGTACTACTGTACAATTCTTCTCCACATCACCTGACATTACTTCCTGCCAGAAGCTCTGGTCCCAGGACCCGGGATGCAGGTGCAGGTGCCAGAGGCAGGGGTGAACCTTAAGCAAAAGACTGTAACTATGCCCCTGAACCTGTACGCCAGAATTCCCAAGGGCCTTATGGGATGAATTGTACCTTCCCCCCATCTGGCAAAATTGGGGCTGACAGTGAATACTACCATCTTGCTTAGTGGTCGAGATAGCCCACTAGTGTTACACCTACGTAGCCATGCCCAGCATGAATGGGAGTGGACTGAGGGGGAAGCACCTGCTAGACTGGTCTTGTTACCAGCAACCTGGACTAGCACAGCAGCTGAACTTGATGTCCCTTCCCAAGGTGGGAAAGTTTGGGTAAAAATAAATGACAAATGGAAAGAAGGAGAGAGAATAGCTAAAGATGATGGAATGAATAAATGGGTTATGCAGTGGGGGAATCTAACATTATGCTGATACCTAAAGAGAGACTCAGAGCAAGGGAATAATATTCTCTCAGTGAAATTTTATCAGAGGCAAGAAAGGGGGTGATAATGAGACAAACTTTTGGAGTACCTGATCAAATCAGCAGATGGATACTTGCAGCAGCCCTCAATGGCTGTTACCTGAGTAACTTCACCCTTAGGACTTTTGTCCTACTGAAGGACTAATTGTTAATGACTTCAGGACTGGTAAAATGATTGGGAATGGCAAATTAATCCTTCAAATGTGAAAGGGAGAATGGCTAGAAGAGCCAGGAGGTGGCCTGCAGTGCAGTGAATTGCTTAATATGGCCCTTATAGCCATCGTCCTCCATTTTATGATATATTATAAATCCTAATCCCTGTGGTTGTGTAGGGTGGGATGCATCTTGAGTCCTGCCTTGCTGGAGGGTGTGACTCTAGTCATCACCCATTTTGTGATATATTGTAAATCCTATTTTCTATGCCTGTTTAGGGTGAGATGTATTTGGAGTCTCGCCTTGCTGGGATTTCCACCGGATGCATTTTGTGTGTGATTTGTTACCCACCACACAATTTGATGTCAAAGGTAGATAACCTTAGTCTCCCTGTACTGGTTTATACAGCTGTTCAATTTGATGAGTTCAGATACCTGGGAAATCATCAAAATTAATGAGCATACCCATAACTCCAAAATGTATCTTCATACCCTTCCCCTCCATATTCTCTTGCAACCAATGATCTGCTTCTGTTGCTGTAGATTAATTTGCATTTTTAGAGTTTTTTTTTTTTTTTTTTTACATGGAATCATATAGTATGTAGGCTTTTTTTTTAATCTGATTTCTTTCACTCAGTGTAAATATTTAGGAATTCATCCGTAATATTTTATCAATAATTTGTTCCTTTTTGTTGCTGAATAGCACTCATTGTATGGATTTCCAATTTGTTTATCCACTCAGCCACTGATGGACATTTGAGTTGTTTCCAGTTTTTGGCAATTTCATATAAAGCTTCTGTGAACACTCACATACATGTCTTTGTATGGACAAATGCTTAATTTTGCTTGGTTATGTACCTAGGAGAAAGGGACCTGGTGGAGCCATGGTTAAATGCTCAGCTGCTAACCAAAAGGTCAGTGGTTGAACCCACCAGTAGCTCCGTGGTAGAAAAGACCTGGTGATCTGCTCCTGTAAAGATTATACTCTAGGGGACCCTATGGGGCAGTTCTAGTTTGTCATGTAGGGTCTCTATGAGTTGGAACACAACAATAACATACCAAGGAGAGGACTGCCTGAGTCATATGGTAGGTGTATATTTAATGTTTTAAGAAACTGCCAAGTAGTACAGACAACAAATATGAAGCCTTTTGCATATACAGTGCTGAGTTGTCAGTGAAAGCAAACATGGGTATA
>NW_006921731.1:3297858-3301054 GCF_000298275.1 Orycteropus afer afer
GGGTTTGAACCACCAGCCGTCTGGTTAGCAGGCAAGTGTCTTAGCCACTATGCTACCAGGGCTCCCATACTGCTCCAATTTTCTTTTTCTTTCTGTAATATTCAGGCATCAGAGGGGAGGGAGATGGCACACAAAGTAACTCTGTTGAAATCTTTTCCAGTGCTGAAATTCTACAATCCTACTATTTTAACTAAGAATAATAGTTGGTAATTTGTGTGCTCTTTTACCACTTGTCTATTGCAAATATGAACCAACTTCCTAGAATTCTATTTATTTATAAATGGTATTTATTTATAAATTCTATTTATTTATGAATTATTATATTTATTCCTTATATATTGGCGTTTTTCTCTTTATTTTCCCTTTTATTTTTTGACAAAAATGTTTTCATTAAAAAAAAATTATGATAGCCTTGTTGCTTTCATTGTAAATACTTAAAATTTCAAAAGCACTTTTAAGTGTTATTACATATTTATTGTGAAAAACAGAAATTTTAGATAAGCAAAAAGAATGAAATTTTATTTTAGCAGTTAGAGAAAAACTGGCTGATAATACTGTTAACACTTTCTTATGTACATTCTTCTAAAGGTAGAGGGATGGATGGACAGATAGATAAATATCTTGAAAACTGAAGGACCATATTATTTTGCTCTTTTTAACTACAATTTTTTGTCTTTTTATGAAAATTCATACTGGTTTAGGTCTGATATAGCTATAAATAAATTAAAAATTTCTCTTTTCATTTATGCAGTCATGCTGTAATACAAGATATAGATTTTACTATTAGGTTGTTGAACAACGATGTTGGTTTTCTTTTTGTTCAAGCAATATTCAAACTTACATAATATGACAGACTGACAACTAAGAGTAATCTTATTTTAAGATCCAAAAAATGTATCCGATCTAAGTAATTATAATGAAAAACTGTCTTGTTACTAACTTGATTCTTACCTTTCAAGTAAGTCCTTCTTATAAAAATTGAATTATTAATGTTATATTGATCTTCTGTGAAGATAGAGAGTAAACAAATTAATAAGAATTTTAGATTTTTGTGAAAATTCTTAATAGATGATTTCTGGGAGTTCAAGAGACTAAGAAGAGAGAGCTTTTGTTTCCCATATTTGGCAAGCAGAGGACACTGCATTTTTATTGAGGGCTAAGTTGTAAGAAACCCAAGGAGGGGTCGCTATGAGTCGGGGCCGACTCAACGGCACATAACAACAACAACAACAAGAAGTTGTAAGAGGAGCTCTGGTAGCATAGTGGCTAAGGCACTTGACTGCTAACCAGAAGGCTGGAGGTTCAAACCCACCAGCTGCTCCTCGGAAGGAAGATGGGGCAATCTACTTCTGTAGTGATACTGCCTCGGAAACCCAAGGAGGGGTCACTATGAGTCAGGTGTGACTCGACAGTACATAACAACAACAACAACAAGTTGTAAGAAGGAGCTCTGGTAGCATAGTGCCTAAGGCACTTGACTACTAACCAGAAGGCTGGCAGTTCAGACTCACCAGCCACTCCTTGGAAGGAAGGCTGGGCAATGTATTTCTGTAGTTATACCACCTCGGAAACCCAAGGAGGGGTCACTGTGAGTTGGGTCTGACTGGATGGCACATAACAACAGCAACAGCAACAGCAACAACAAAGTTATAAGAAAAGATACTTTTGATTGTGACCCTAGAGAGAAAGCTTTTATCTTCATGCAGGGAAGAACAGTAGTCATGCTTTTTCTTGGAAGAAACTTTAGATCTTTATTAAAAAAAAAAAAAAAAAAAAAAATTGTGTACTCTAAGTCCAGGCAATGTTAAAAAGAGACATTGCCTTTTGGAGTTTGATTAAGGTCTGTCTATTAGGTAATAATTGTATCAATACCATTTCCAGATTTGATAACTGTATTGTGGTTATGTAGGTGAATGTATTTGTTTTTAAACAGCACACTGAAGGATTAAGGATTGCAATTTATTTTCAAATGGTTAAAAAATAACGTGTGTGTGTACACACACATAGTGATAAAGCAAATGTGGCAAAATGTTAATAGTGAGAAAGTCTTGGTGAAAGATATAAGGGTCAATTCTTTGTATGCTTGAAATTAAAATTAAAAATAACTTTTTAAAGAGTCATTTTTTTATAGTCAGAGTTCACTCATAAGGAAGAGAAATAGCTAATTGATACATTTAGGAGATTTTCTAAAAGGAAAGACTTATACTTGTGATTTATGGTTAGGGGGAAAATAAAAAGACAGTAGCCAAGTGTCTTAGTTATCTAGTGCTACTATAACAGAAGTAGCACAAGTGGATAGTTTTAACAAACAGAAATTTATTCTCTCAAAATTCAGGAGGCTGGAAGTCCGGATTCAGTGTGCCAGCTCTAGAGAAAGACTTTGTCTGTCAGCTCTGGGGGAAGGTCCTCGTCTTCTTTCTATACCTGTGTGCTGGACGTTCCTTGGAGATCTGTATATGTCTTGGTTTCAATCTTACCCTGGGTCTGGGAGGGTCCCAGTGCAAGGAATTCAGGTCTAAAGGATGTTCTGTGTCTTGGCTCTTCTTTGTTATTGGTAGTAGGTCCCTCCATCTCTGTTAATTTATTTAATCTCTTTTATAACTTAAAAAAAAAAAAAGACTCAAGATACAACCTAATTCTGTAAATATATTCTGCTTCATTGATGTCACAGGTTAGGATTTACAGCACATAGGAGAATTACATCAGATCACCAAATGGAGGTGCAAAAAAGGGTGTAGGGGAAGGGGGAAGGAGGATTCAGGTCAACTGCTCAAGGCTGATTCCTCTGAAGTAGAGATGAGATGTGCTGCCATCCTCTGTCTTCTTGCAAATTCTGACACCACATCTCTCACAACAGTACTCTCTGTCTCTCTGCTGGGTTCAATAATTCATTGCAGTGGTCACATAGAACTCACAGACAATGCTCAGGGTCATGGGCTTTATTAGGGAAGTCATTCATATTATAAGGAAGTCACTTATACTATAGGGAAGTAACAGGTTACAATTCAGATTCAAGAATGTTCAGGATGGAGTTCCGGCAAGATGGTGGACTAGGCAGAGGACTGCACAGACCCTCTTCAACAAAGTAAAGGGAAAGCAATTAACACAGACACAGAAGATAATCTTGGACCCCTGAGCCTTGAAGGGAAGGATACAGAAGTGGACTAAACCCCAACTAGCAGAAGAATTTGCATGA
>NW_006921731.1:3307099-3316228 GCF_000298275.1 Orycteropus afer afer
ACTATGGGGAGGAAGTGGGAGGGGAGCTGTTGCATTGTGGTAAACTGTGGTCAATGACATGTGACAATGTGTATGTGAACTACTGTATGGAAAGTGAATTTACTCTGTAAATTTTCACCCAAATCAAAATAAAATAAAAAGAATGTTCAGGATACAATCCTTCAATCAGGACAGCTTCCCCTACAGGTACACTTTGGGTTCTTGGTCTAGTCTCTGCTCTGCTTGGGCAAGAGTTACAAAGTTGTTTTA
Organism: Orycteropus afer afer; assembly: GCF_000298275.1. Lineage (NCBI taxonomy): Eukaryota > Metazoa > Chordata > Mammalia > Tubulidentata > Orycteropodidae > Orycteropus > Orycteropus afer. Next base: position 3,307,349 of record NW_006921731.1, read on the forward strand.
GCTCTGCCGATAAGTGCCCAAGGAGGAACCCTGCTCCTCCAGCAAGACTTGTACCCACAGGCACTCAGCTTTCTTGCTCCGTGGGCAGGGAAGCCCACCACTCTGTCTCATGCTGGTCTCTCAGTTCTGTTTGTTCTTCTGCCTGTGCTGCTGTCCTTTCTTGCTGCCATCTGTGGTGTCACAGTTGTGTCTCCTGGATCAAGGAAGTTCAGTGCAGGGATCTCAGGTCCAGGGGATGTAATCTACTCCTGGCTCTTATTTCTTGATAGTAGTGAGATCCCCCTTTCTGCCCCTGGGATGGTTTAGTTAAGGCTAGTGAGATGGCAAAACTGACCAATCCCCATGTTAGAGTTCCATGCACCTTATTTGCATGGTCTCACCCACACTAGGCTGTCATGTGCTTTATTTACATTTTTTGTTGTTGTTGTTGTTATGTGTCATTGAGTTGGACCCAACTCATAGTGACCCCTCCTTGCGTTTCTGAGGCAGTATCACTATGGAAGTAAATTGCCCCCAACCTTCCTTCTGAGGAGTGGCTGGTGTGTTTGAAGTGCCAGCCTTCTGGTTAGCAGTCAATTGCCTTAGGCACTACGCTACCAGAGCTCCTTATTTAAATTATTAACAAGCTATCCAGTCCCCTCAGTGGCCTACATGCAACTCACATTTGCATAGTCCCACTCAGTCATCTGGTGGGAGTCACAAAGACCATGGCTAGAAGGGCCACATTAAGTAATTCACTGCACCATGGGAAGATAATTATATAATACTGATAATCATGACCTAGACAAGTTGGCACAGTTCAATCCATAAGGGTCTAGATCGGATGGTGTGTAAAGGTTTTCATTTATTTCAGCAAAACCTATTCAGAACCAACCAGGCACAGTTACCTGTGCCATGGTACATTAGAAACTATGGGCTAATGAAGTGGGAACTGTGATTTCAACATCAAAAAAGACCAGGTAATTTCACCACTTGGTGAACCTTCCATCACCAATGGTGAAATTAACCAACATGCCAGGGCTTGGTCATGGAAGAACTTGAGTCAGATAAGTTGTAAATTAATGAATTTTAACTATTCTCAATTCCTGCCAAAACTATCACTATTCCTGCCGTAACTATCATGTTAAGTTAGTAGCAGCATCTCCGTGTAAGAAGTCCAACATCCACACAAGGCACAGAATAACAGACACTGACAAAAATCCTAATTAAATGTTGGCCATATGTTTTAATATATTTTGCTACAACTTTTTCTTCACTTTCAGTTGTTTTTGAAAGGGCTATATGTCTAGAATTCTTAAGAGCAAGTGAGCAGAAAGGAAATCTTGGTAATTAGTTGCTGGAAAATTTAAGGTGTAATTTAATCCCAAGCTGTCCTAAGTTTTGAGTAAGTTGGAGAATGATGGAGGATATCCTGATGAAAAAATGTGTCTTTGTGATGTTCATCTAAGGAATATTGATTGCTGGCAACAAATGTACTATTGATAAGATCAAGCTGAGCTCTTTGCTTAGTGGGGAAAACTACTTCTATCATGAGAGGAGCTTTTCAGGATGGGGAGGACAAAGTTGGGATGCTTTTTGCAGTTTTGAAGTTTGGTTACAAATGGTCCTTCTAATGCAGGTCTTAGGTGAGATTGGATAAAGATCATGATATAATAACTAAGGATTGGTGGGCATAGCAGGATGAGCATTTTGAGGTGAAGGAATGACTCCTAGGGTCTGTGGCCTTTGATAATTTCCATTGAAAAATTGATAGGTTGGTCTTTCAGTTAGTTTTTGGACTGAACAATAAAGTTCTTTGCAACTTTTATCTTCCTGGCCAAGAATAAGAATCTCTTAGGATGTAAAGTTATATTGATGAAAACAGTGGACTATTAAAGTCATGTTAGTGCAAGCTCTGTGGTTTCTGTAAGTATCATTTGAGTGCTAGGAGTGTTACATATGCTGTGTCACTGAACTCCACAGGCAATCCCATTTTAGAAATGTACAAATGAAAGGTTAGAGTAGTTATTAAGTGAGTTGCTCAGAATCATACGGGTATTAAGTGGAACTATGAGTCTAGTTGACCTCAAGGCCCACATTCTCCTAATTCTGATATGCTATTATGGCCAAGCAGGTTTGCTTTTCACATTCTTTAAAGAGTGGATACATAGTTCTTGAAATGGTTGGTTTCTTGAGAAGCAGACCCTGAAACAAGGATTTGAGTGGAAGTGGTTCATTTGGAAGGTGAAGGAAACACTGCAGGGTCCTGGGGAATTGAGACAGGAAAGGGAAGATAGCATGTAAGTGGTAAGTTAGCAAACCACATGGCACTGTGGGCACCTGAAGTTGAATCCTCCTGGGAAACTGGGAACTAGTTTAAAATACTCACCTCAGAGTTATTCCACCTGAGGCTTGACAGAATTTCTGTCAGTCACCATTTGGAGGCTGCTCGCTGGTGCTTCCAGCCTTCAATGCTGGCAACAGAGCAGGCTCTAACAGCAAGGGGATGCTTCAGGCAGCTGCACAGTCAGTTGGCCATCAGGCTGGGTATGCTGAGGTGGTCGGGGTAAAGGGATAGAGGCAGGCACCAGTGGGATCTGCCAATGCTGTGAATCCCAACTGAAGACAGGAAAATGATTTGGTTTTATGTGTGCCTTATTAATACAAATGGGGCTGATACAAATGGATGTCTCTAACCCAGGAGAATATGGGGAATTGTGAGGACACTTCAGAGCTCATGGCAACTCTGTACCAGTGTGCCAAGAATGCATGCTGGTTGCTGCTAAGAGAAGAAAAAGGGTGCCTGGTGGCTGTTGAAGAAGTGATAGAAAGACCAATGTTAAGGGGAGAAAGGGTCAGATATCTAGAAAGTTCTGAACCAAATGGTTCCACAGGCTGAAGAGAGAAAATGTGCTTGTTGATTAGCAATAATTTAGTTTCTCATCTTGTGTGATAATAAAGTATAAAGTAATCCATCATCAAACTTACCAACAAACTGAAAAAAACTCTTGCCGTAGGCAGAAAGTCACAGGTACAGAACTAAGAGGTCTTTGATTACATGGGGATGTTTTCCCCTTCATTGAAATAGGAGTACTATACTCGACGGTAAATAACAAGAAGAACATGGTTTTTCTAAACATTCTGTCTCACTTCTAAAGTTACTCTACTGGGTATGGCAGAATAAACCTATTGTCCTTTTTTAAAGGTCTTTAGAAGCACCTTGTTAGTTGGTGACAGTATTATGTGACTTTGAACTCTCCTTGGACATTTGAAAAAAGAAAAAAAAAAAAAAGCCGAAGATTCTGTTTGACACATTTAATGGTAATTATTTTTTACATACAATTGCTTAAGAACTAGAAGGTAGTATTATACACACACACACACACACACACACACATTTTTTTTTTTTTTTTTTTTTGCAGTATTTCCTCCCCTCCCCTTCCAGCCCTGGTAACCAACAAAGAAACTTTCTAGAAGGTAGTATTTTGTAGTGTACTTATTTGTACTATTTGGTTTTGCACTGATATATAGAGCTCAAATATTTCTCTTATATATACTCATTGAAGTTTCTCTTTGATTTGTCATTTCAAAAACTTCTCTCTAATCCTAACCATCTGTAGCTTATCATCCTCTTTTCTGTGATATTAAGTATGTATCCCTGCCTATAAAATGGATGGTGGATATTGGGAGCCAGGTTACTCATTGTTAGAGTCAGAGATTATAGGTGAGTAAGGGAGAAAGACTAAAATGATCTGAGTAGTACTAGATTAGAATTGGAGACATCACCATGAACTCATGTTTAGCTTATTATAAATATAGGTGGATACATACATAAATATTTACAAGGGTGTTTATCAAGTGAGCTAGTGTACACATGCTGAAAGGGCAAGGAGGCCACATCTTCTGACCTCCTCTAACCACACAAGAGGAAGACAGAATCACCATCAGTAGCCCAAGGCCTATTCCTGCCGGCCAGACATGCTGCCTCCCTCCAGCCCTTTCACCAACCCTGATACCAGCCGTTCCTCCCAGAACACTCACCACCTTTCTTCTGGGTTCGATAATTCACTGCAGTGGCCACACAGAACTCACAGATTACAGGGTTTATTAGGGAAGCACCAGGCTACAAGTCAAGTTCAGGAAAAATTCTCCGTCTCTCCCTCAGCCCACCATCCCTCAGCCCACTGTCTCTCAGCGAACAGTCTCTCTCCCAGCAGTGTGTGTCCCTCGGTGCCTCACTCAGCAATGTGTGTCTCTTACATCTCTTTCCCAGCAGCGCGTGTCTCTTTCAGCAGCATGTCTTCCTCAACCAGCAGTCAGAGAGACCTCTGACTCTAGGAGACCTCCTTTTGAGCCTGGCAGAGTGGCCGAACCAACCAATCATAACATCAGAATTCTAAGCACCTGCGAGAGAGCGGGAACCTCCCAGAACATTGTTTTGTGCCACTCCCAACAAAAATACGTCAGGTGGACAACTTTAGCAATCAGGAGCTCCTCAGTTGCTCATGGTAAATTCCATCTTGGAGTTCACAAAGACTTACGGGTAGAAAAGTCACACTAAGTAATTTACTACACCGCAATACACATCTCTTTCCTTCTATCAGCTGAGAAGACTGAGAAGCAATGACACACCATTAGCAACAAGCACATTCAGTGCCCAGATCTCAGATTCCTAATACCATTCTCCAGCAAAGGGAACCAGGGGTCCTGGAGAAGTCACTGATTCTAGGGCTGGAACAAGAATGCACTAGATGAGCCTGGAGCATTTTGAGTACCAGGAAGCAAGGAAGTGCTTCAAAACAAAACAAACAAAAAAAGCAGCAGCAGCATAAACAACAAGTGGCGTACATCAAAAGGACACTTGAACTAACTAAAAGAACTCCCAATGGCCAAAGTTGGAACAAGTGAAGCAACAACATAAATAATAATGTAGTATTAGATTATAACCTAAAGTATAAATCCGTAAATCCATACTGATATAAATATAATGAGGAGATGAATTTCCTCTTGCAGAAGAATTACAGATAATTTATGTAGATATTCCCTCTTGAAGGAGGTGAAGCATAGCTCCCCACACCTTAAGTGTGAGCTGCACATTACAGCTATCTTCCAGAGAATACAGCATGGAAGGACAAAGGAATAATTTTACAGTAGGAAAACCAGACAAACACTACCTCAGCCAGGTGATCAAAGTTAACATTGAAAGGAATGTCATGTCGATAGCATGTCTTCTTGGTATGATATGAGAATGACACTTTACCTTTTGAGGTCTTCTTTCTAAAAACCCATACGTCAGTCTACTTGTGAGAAAAACATCAGGCAAACTTCAATTGAAGTACATTCTACAAAATACTTGACTGATACTCCTTATTGGGAAAATGGGAAAGCAGTCTATCACACAGCCAGCCTTCTGACCTCTACATAGACGTCTTAATCAGAAGCCCTAGGTCCTGATAACGGAGGCTAGGAACTGAGATTTCCTCTCCTAGTTTCTTAGTAGGGAACCTCCCTCTCTGTTCAGAGTACACAGAAACTCTCTCTCTGTTCTGTTCATGACTGCGCTTTAAGTGGCACCTGACTACTCACACCACTGTATTCATTCCCAGCCAGGAAGGAGTGTGGTCTCTTACCTGTAGCACAGTAGAGGTGTGTGCAGGACATTTGCCCTGTGCCAGGTAGACTGGCACCTTCCGTTGAAGCTGACCTTGCTCTGTCTCTTCTCTATGTGAGTAAAGTGTCATCTATCTAACGCCTGTATATAAGTCATGCAATTGTTAGCAACCCTGGACCAAAGCTTGGCAGTCTTCAAATTATCAAGGTCATCAAACATAAGGAAAGTGTGAGAAACTGTCATAGTCAAGAAGAGACTAAGGAGACATGATGACATAACATGGTATCCTAGATGGTATTTGGAACATAAAAAGAACATTAGATAAAAATTAAGGAAATCTGAATAAAATATTAATCATAATGTGTAAATATTGGTTCATTAGTTGGATTGACACAGTGGCTACAACGATGGGCTCAAATGTATCAAGGATTGTGAGGATGGCGCAGGACCAGGCAGTGTTTCATTCTGTTGTACATAGGGTCACTGTGAGGCGTAGATGACTTGACAGCAGCTAACAATGATAACAGTATACCATACTAATGTAAGATGTTAGGAAGAGAAGGAACTGAGTGTGATGTATTTGTGAACTATTTTTGAAAAGTGCATCACAACATCAAAATAAAGAGGAATCTTAGTATGAAAGTAGTCAAAGAATATATTTGATGTTGGAAAACCAAAGTCATCAAAACTTTATTTTTCTTCCATGGTAAATTAGACACTGCTTCTAGGCTATAGTAAGTTTAGTTATGAACTAGTCAGTTTTTCCTTTCATTTAATAATATCTTATTATATTTAGTCATGAAATTAATAAAATCCTATAAATTGTGTGTGTATGTGTATATATATGTAATGCAATATTATTTTATAATTTGTTAAAATTTACAGGCAGTTCCTAGGTTACAAATATCTGACTTACAGACAACTCCTGCTTGCCCTTTACGCATGACTTCCAACCAGTTCAAACAGCTTCTGTTACGGCTAACAAGAAATGGACCTGAATTTTTACGATTGGATGATCCATCACAGTAACTAGATTGGGAAAAATTACTGATTGAAGCTCTGGAATAGGAGACTCAGAAGAGGTGAAGTGAACCCTTTTAGGAGCCTGTCCCATGAGATTAGATTAATGACAAGGACTGTGGAGTGCATCACTCAAAAGCTTCAGCCTCCGTCTTTGAGTGGGGAATCACCATCTTTAAGCAGAGCCCCATGTTTGAGCAGGGCAGCACTTTTTGGCTCAAAATCCATTTTATGTTTATGTAAATTTCCCCTCACTGTAAAACGATTGAACCAACCCCTACCTAAAATAAATTCTTCATCACAGTCTCCTTTACTTGCTGCATGTACAGCTTTCAAATCATTGAAAAGGCTTTGAGCCTTATCTTGTACTAAAGTAAGGCTAAATAAGAACTTATGTATCTTTTTCAGGCTGTCCTACAAATCCTTAAAGACACTGTTAAGAATGATCTTGTTTGTAACCCAGGGACTGCTTATAATGCATAAATGTAGCATGAGGGAAGAATATATTTTACTTCTCATTTGTTTTATTTTTATTAACTTTGCTTTTCTGTGCTAATATTTTTACTTTACAGACTAGTGTCACCTCATACAGGATGAGGCTCAGCCTTTACAGTTCATCATAAGAGAAAACACACAAATTTACAATGTACCTCATTCTCCTGGGTTACCTTGTTCTCATTAGTGAATATATGATTGTAAAAGTGATTTGAATAGTGATTCTCCAGGAACAATGTTGAATTACAATAGTATTATCTTCTCTCCATTACTCATTGCCAAAGGATATTTGCTATTAAGTAATAAGGTCTTTTACTCACAGGCAGTTCTTGTCGGCATCTTTTGGGGGTTGTTTATGATGCATTTTCATTGGGCTATCTGATGGGCTTCCTTATAATAACCTTTTTGTTGTTTTTCAGTAAATTCTTGTTTTTTCAGCATTCTGAGTTAATCCTAGGTGGCAGATACTTTTGTTCTTGCCAAATTTATTAGTTGTCATGACTTAAAGATCCTCTGTAAAATTACTCAAAGTCCTTCAGTTTCCTGTACTGGGAAAGACATTGAAAAATCCTTACTTGATTGTTATTTGTGTGTCTAAAATCCTTATAGAAATTGGCAGTTCTTTCTAGGCTCCAGTCTTATCAGATGATACTTTTAGCATGTAGCATGTAGCATGTCTGATCATCACTCATGGATTTGGCACAGTGGTTGTAGTGGTGAGAGATTGACTTGGCATGACATGGTAATACAGTCACATGATTGAATTTTTAAAGGTTTAATTTCCCTTTTAATATTTTCAGACATTTTGTAAACTTTATAAGCATTCTTGACCCATTTGCATCTGCATATATTTGGCTTGGTTCATAAAACTGAGATAGTGTATTGACTGGTTCAGAATTCAGTTCTTCATTAAAAAAAATATAGAGTAGCTAAAAGTATACTTTTCAAAGTGTTTCAGAGTTTCAGTATGAGACCTTGAAGGAACTACCAGTTCCTTTTAACTATTAGACCCACAGTCAATAATTATTTGTGGATCAGCATCCTCAGTCCTCCAGAGATTGGTAGCTAGTTAAGAGGTTTCTCTAGTTTTTTTGTTTAAATTTTTTTTGGCCTTGTTCTGGTGAGTGAAATTGAATGTAATATAAATGATATGTAGTTTATAATGAACATGCTATTAGAGTTTTGTGTTTTTATTCAATCAAGTTTATCTATTGCAGTTACCTTGAAAGCTGTTAAAATCAGTTTTTTTTCTTCTTTTCTCATTTCATGCTATCTTTGCTTTTAATTCAGAGAAAGAGATGTTAGTTGATATGGAGACCCTTAGAACTGGGGAAATGGTGTATTAGAGTTCAAGCATTCAAGTTAGAAGTTATTTTGAGAAGTCAGTAACTTCATTTCACAGATAAGGAAATGGAGGCCTAGAGAGGTGACTTACTTGACAAGTAGAGTCAACCCAAGTGTTTGCAGTACAACAGGAGTTGCATCAGAATTTTTGTCTGGCCACATCCTAGACACCATTGCCTCTTTTGTTAGTAGCATTTTAATGGAGTAGTTCAAAGTAGTTAGACATAATACTATACAAAACATTGTTCCACCTCCTACTTTGGCGAGTAGAGACTGGGATCTTAAAAGCTAGCAAGCTGCCATCTAGATGCAACGATGGGTGTCTCCTCATCAAGAAGAAAGAAGAAAACCAAATGAATGGAAACAACCAGTCCTAGCGACTGGTACACCATCCGATCTGCAACCTATACAACTATGAGACCAGAAGAACT
>NW_006921731.1:3316780-3319062 GCF_000298275.1 Orycteropus afer afer
CCATATGTTCAGGTTTCCCTGGGATGGGTTGGTTTCCCTATCATGACTTCTTGTCATGGCACAATTATTAATAGTACCTTATATCACTGTCTGAAGTACCTGGGTTTGGATGATAGATTATGTGGTCGACTTGTTAGAAGGACCTGCAGTGTTAATTTGCATATCTTCTCTGTTTTCTTTACTCCTACACAAATACTGGAAGCTGAATCACATTCTGGAACATGGGATCCATATTAAATTGCTGATTTTGCTTACTCCTATTTATTTTACCACATAAGTGCACAGTGTTCTTGTACCTTAGATGGACTCAAGCATTAAAGCATGATAGGTTTCAAATGCAGAGGTTTGGTTTTCTAAAAGTAATTCTGCAGAAGCCATTTACAGAAGCCTTTAAGATATCATTAGTGTGTGACTTTAGTATGCGTCTCTCACCCTACTCAGATTGTATTAGAACCACTGATGACCTGTAATTGCACTATAGGTAATAATATAAAAAGAAAATAAAACATGGATCAGAACATTAAATATTAGATACATACAGTTTTAGAGGAGTAATTCTTTAATATATACTTTAGATCATTTTATGTAGGAACTGAGTCACTGGGAGGTTAAGTATCCACTGCCTAAAATCGAGTCATATATTTGTTTTTAAATTCTTCCGCTTGAGCACATTACAGACTGGAATATTATGGCCTGAGGTTTGATTTGATACTGGGTTCCTGTGATCTGGGTGGTGAGTGTTAGCTAGGATTCCCTCATTTGCACAGTTGCATGTCCATTGTCAAGAGGAGTAACTGGGTAGATTATATGGCAGACTAGCTAAGCAGAAGATTAGCTAGTCTCATCACCAGCTTCAAATTCATCCCCTCAGCTCCTGTTAGCAAAAAGAAAAAAAAAAAAAAAATCAAATGAAAACTTTTTTTAATGCATTCTATTGAAATATAATTTACAAAACTAAGGTGACATGGGTCAATGCATTTTTTTTTTTTTCCGGTATTCCCTCCCCTCCCTTCCCATCCTGGCAACCAAAAAAGACAGTTTCCCTCCATATATAAGCCTTTACTTGACCCTCCACAACCCAAGGGGGGTCGCTATGAGTCAGGTCCAACTCAATGGCACATAACAACATTTCTATGCACAGGATAAAACTGTGAGCAAGACAGGTGACATCCATGTTTTTGTTAACAGTTAAATGAATGAATGGATGAGTCGGGAAAAAAATGTCAGATAGCAAAAAAAGAATCAGACTAGGTTGTAGTGAATTACAGGGGAAGTGTAGCTGGGGTTAGTTTCTCTGAGGAGGTGGTAATCTGAGAGGTTAGTAACAATGAAGAGTCAACCAACCAAAGATCAGAAAAAGGAGCACAGTAGACAGAGTAGCTAAAGAAAAGCTCCCAGATGGAGACATGGTTGGCATGTTAAAGGCTGGCAAAGTGAGAACATACTGGCTGGAGGGAGATAGTTCAGAGAGGTAGGGCTACATTGTGTAGGTCTTTGTAAGGAGTTAGGCTTTCATTCTTGAGTGCAATGGGAAGGCAGTGGAGGATTTTAAACCAGGAGCATGCTATTATCTGGTTTCTATATATTTTTTTCATTTTTCAATAAGTTGAAGTATAAGATACATAGTGAAATGCAAGGATCTTAAGAGTATAGTTTGATGAATTTTGACAAATACCTGTGTAACTAACTCCTCTATCAAGATACATTTTCATCATGCTAGAAAGATCTCTCATTCCTCTTCCTACTCGGTTCTGTTCCCATTCTGACTCTCTTTCACCTATTCCCAAATTTAATTTGAATGAGATCATGCAGTATGTGTTCTTACCCATTGGTCTGCTTTTTCTCACCATGATCTTTTGAGGTTTCTTAGTGTTACTGCATATATCTGTAGCCTATTTTTCATATCTATATAAGTATTCCTATATATGAAAATATTTATCTGACATTTTGGTTGTTTCCAATTTGGGGCTATTATGAGTAAAATGCTATAAGTATTCTTGTAATAATCTTTTTGTATACATATATTTTCATTTCTCTTGGGTAAATATTAAACTGCAACTGCAAGTTAGGTGAATATTTAACTTTATAAGAAGCTACCAAAAGTTTTTCTAAAGTGGTTGTGCCATTTTACCTTCCCACTTCCATGTTTGAGAATTCCAGTTCTATTTCCTTACTGCTAAAACAGCAAGGAGGCCACATGTTCTGACCTCCTCTAATCTCACAAGAGGAAGACAGGATTACCAGCAGTAACCCAAGGCCTATTACTGCAAGGCCAAACATGC
>NW_006921731.1:3319453-3332966 GCF_000298275.1 Orycteropus afer afer
AGAGAGTGGGCACCTCCCAGAACATTGTTTTGTGCCACTCCCAACAGAAATACTCCAGGTGGACACCTTCAGCAATCAGGAGCTCCTCAGTTGCTCATAGCAAATCCCACCTTGGAGTTTACAAAGACTGATGGGTAGAAAAGCCACACAAAGTAATTTACTACACTGCACTTACCAACACTTGATAGTATCAGTCTTTTAAATTTTATTTGAAAACTGCACATATTCTAATGGGTATGTAGTTGTATCTCATTGAAATTTTAATTTGCATTTCCCTGATGACTAATAATATTGAATACTTTTTTCATGAGCTTATTGGCCGTATGTATATTTTCTTTTATGAATTGTTTAAAGCTCTTATCCATTTTTAAATTAGTCTCTTTCTTTTTTATTTAGTTAGAAGAGTTGTATATATATTCTGAACATAAGTTTATTGTTACATATATGTTCTGTGAAAAATTTCTTCCACTCCGTGCGTGGGTAGCCTATTCACTTTCTTAACAGTGTTCTTTCATGTGCAGAAGTTTTTTTAAAATTTTGATTAATTTAATTTCATCTTTTCTTTTGTGGTTGGTGCTTTCTGTATTCAATCTAAGAAATCTGCCTTCTGTAAGATTGCAAAGATATTCATCTTTTATGTTAAGGTTTATTATGCATTTCAGATTAATTTTTTTTTAAAATAGTGATTTGGGTGAAAATTTACAGAGCAAATACACTTTCCATACAGCAGTTCACATACACATTGTCTCATGACATTGACCACAATGCAACAGCTCCCCTCCCACTTCCTCCCGATAGTTACCTCTTCCCTGTGTCCATCTGTCCATGCACTCCTACCCCCTGAGCTGTCTCCCTGTGTCTGAGCAGCCCTTTTGTCTCTCATGCTTATTCTCTCCAAGGAGTGTATCTACCTCAGGTAAATGCTCAACTGATATGCCTGTCTGTTGTTTGGCTGGAAGCCACAGGTGTGCGTTCAATTCCAGACCAGAATGGCAGCTAGGGGCCATAGTCTCAGTGGTTCCGCCAGGCTCCCTTGGGCCAGCAAACCTGTTCCCCGCTTTTTTTTTTTTTCCAAATGATTTTGAGTTTTTTTCCACATTGTTCTCCCTGTCTATCCAGGATCTCCTACATAGATCCTCTTCTAAGTGGTGGACAGTAGTAGCCAAGCACCATCTGTTTCTTCTGGTCTCATAGTCATATAGGCTACAGATTGGATGGTGTACCAGTCGCTAGGACTAATTGTTTCCATGAATTTTTGGTTTTCTTCATTCTTCTTGACTCTGGACGAGGAGAGACCCATCATTGCATCTAGATGGCAGCTTGCAAGCTTTTAAGATCTCAGTCGCTACTCGCCACAGTTTTGTGTAGTATGTTATCCCAGTTGAGCTTGATGTCCTCTGTGACTATGGTCCCCAGCCCACAGGTTCAACTATTCGGTCCCTCTGGGTAGCTGGCTATGACCAAGCAGTGACTACAACCTTGCCCCTTGTCAGCCCCATTATACACCTGGGAATTCAGATCATATACATAAAGTTATTGGACCACTGTCTGCCAACCCTACACGTTCTTGGATGCACTCTCCACTTCATATACTTACCTAATATTTCAGCCTGTCCACCCATCTATCCACCCATATACCCATGTTTGCCTTCACTAACCACACCGTACTATATGTGCAAAAGGGTTCATCTTTGTTGTCTGTACTTCCCACGTACCTCTCTATGTCTTTCTCTTCCTCAATGCCACTATATTGATCACTCACATTTGGTATATTGCCCTTTTCTTCACCCAAATCAAAACTTATCTCTCTCTATCTAGCAGTCTTCCCTCCTCCCCTCCCCTCCCTGGTAACCAACAAAGAAAATGGTCTTCCGTTGATAAACGTTTCCTTGACTATTACAATAACGGACTAATACAGTATTTGTCCTTTTGTGATTGACTTATTTCACTCAGCATGATGTCCTCCAAGTTCATCCACGTTATGCGGTGTTTTGCAGATTCTGCATTATTCTTTAGGGTTGCATAGTATTCCATTGTGTGTATGTACCATAGTTTGGATGTCCATTCCTCAGTGGATGGACACTTAGGTTGTTTCCATCTTTTGGCTGTTGTAAATAGTGCTGCGATGAACATGGATGTGCATATGTCTGTTCTTGTCATGGCTCTCACTTCATTAGGGTGTATATCTAGTAATGGAATAGCTAGGTCAAATGGTATTTCTAGTTCCAACTTTTGAAGGAATGGCCATACTGCTTTCCACAATGGTTGTACCATTTTACAGTCCCACCAACAGTGTATGAGAGTCCAAATCTCTCCACATCTTTCCAGCATTTGTTATTTTCTGTCTCATTGAACTTTGCTACTAGTGCTGGAGCAAGATGGTATCTCATTGTTGTGCAAATTGGGTTTCCATTCAACAATTCACACATGTTTTGTAATATTGATTGCAAATGTAACAGTGCTCTTCCCACTTCCTCCCTGTGTTTACCATTTTCATTTGTCTTTTCCTTTCCCTTCTTACTTCTGAGCTTTATTTCTGGGCAAATACCACCCTTTTGATCCTCTATGGTCGATTGTTCTAATGAATGCATACCTGTTTGGTGTTATTGTTCACTTTATACTCCTTTCTATTATTTGGCTGAAAATTGAGCCATGGGGATGAGTTCAATTTCAGGTTTGAAGGGTATCTGAGGATCACGGTCTCAAGGGTTCCACCAATCTCTTATTAGATTGATAAGCCTTATCCTTTTTATGATTTTGAATTTTGTTCCAGAGTTTTATCCTATTCTGTCAAGGACCCCTATTGTAACCCCCGACAGAGCAGTCAGCACTGGTAGCCAGGAACCATCTATTTCTGTTCTCAGGGTTGTGGATGCTGGGTTTCACATGGTCCATTAGTCCTCTGGACTACTTGTTTCCTTGCATTTTTGATTTTATTCACTCTTCTTTTCTCTGTATGGGGAGAGACCATAGTTGCACTTTGTATGGACACTCACAAAGTTTTGTTGTTGTTTTTATGTGCTGTCTCATCATACTTGACTCATAGCCACCCCTCCTTGGGTTTCTGAGGTGGTATCACTATGGAAGAAGATTGCCCAGCCTTCCTACTGTTGTGCCCCGTTGTGAAGGAGTTATTCGGCGCGAGGAATTTGCCAACACACGACAATGCAAACGCAAAAGGAAAGTTTATTTGCTAGCTCAAGCTAGGGTCCTTGCTCTTTGCCAATGTAGTGGCCTTAGCAAAAGACCTTGTGCTCCGTTACTGTCACATTTTTATAGAAAAATATGGGGTGGAGTAGCACCAGGGCGAAGGGGTACAGATGATTGGTTGTTGCTAAGGGGTTTTGGGGAACGTGTTGGAATCCCCGGCTCCAAAGTCTACTTGGGGAATTATTATCTAGGGAGGATGCAGAGTGAAAGACTTAAGGAGCCGCGCAAATCTCTGATACGCGCTGGATCCGAAGGACTCCTCTGATACCTGCTGAGACCGGAGGGTAGATAAAGGCCCTAGGGCGTGTTTAGAATCCTCAACATTAAAAGACTTGTCAGAAATCCCTGGCACTAAAAGGTTTCTGGTTAAAGATTTCCCTGGAGGCTATTAGGACTCTGGCCTCAGCCTCACACTACCGAGGAGTGGCTGGTGGGTATGAACCTCCAGCCTTCTGGTTAGCAGTCAAGTGTCTTAGGCACTACACTACCAGAGATCCTCACAAGCTTTTAAGACCCCAGATTTCAGATTAATTTTCATGCATGACATAAGTTATGAATCATAGTGCATTTTTCCATATTGTTGTCAGTTGTTCCAGCTCTGTTTATTGAAAACATTATCCTTTCCTCATTGAATTACCTTGGCACCTTTGTTGAGAATCAGTTGATTATATATATGAATCTATTTCTGGACTCCATTCTGTTCCTTTGATCTGTTTATCTTTACTTTGATACAACACTGCCTTGATTACTTTAACTCGATAGGAAGTCATACAGTATGAGTCCCTAGCTTTGTCATTCTTTTTCTGGGTTGTGTTGGGTATTCTAGGTCCTTTGCATCTCTGTTGTTTGTCAATTGCTACAGAAAAAAGCCTGGTGATATTTTGGCTGAGATTGCATTGAATCTTTATGTCATTGGGGAAAAATGGGTATCTTAATAATATTGATCTCATGATTTAGTTTTTTTTTTTTTTAAGGGGAACAAAAAAAGTGTGACTCTGGATACTGTGAAAAATTGATGGGGAACTAGAGTTAAAGCACAGGAGTAGAAGCAGAGAGACCAGTTAAGATTTTGCTGCAACTCCTTCCAGGTTTTGTGGTAGAGTGGATCAAGATATTTCTAATTGCTGTTTGTGTATGGTTACTAATTGTCTTTATTTTGTCATTTTGCTCTTATATTGTTTTCCTAAATTCTTGTAGGGTATTATCTGTGTTTTCCTTGATTCTGTTTGTGGTTTCCTTGAGCTCTTGGAAAACCAGACAGGTCTGTCTTTTGAATTCCTTATCAGATAGTTCTGTTACCTATTCTTCCTCTGTGAGGTTCCCTGGTACTTTATTGCACCATTTTGTCCTATTTCTTTGTTTGATTTGAAGTTGTCTGTTGTCTCTGAGACATTTTGGAGTTGTATTTGTTTGTTGATTATGTGTTGATTTGTTTCACCTGGATTTTTGGTTTGCTTTGTTTTTATATATCTGGGTGGGAGAGGCAAACATGTTTCTTTGGTCACTGGTGTGGCAGCAGTGGGGTGTCCCCCACCTCCAGGTGAGTGGAGTAACTGGTGGGAATGTGGGTGTGGGTCTCTGCTGGTCATGAAGAGCAGCTGTGAGTAGAGTGAGCAGGTGGTGGGACTTGTGCATTGAGTGGGGCAGTAGGTGGTAGGTGTAGTAGGTATGGCTGACTAGTGGGGCAGCAATGTCTATCTCCCAGTCGATGGGGCAGAAAAAAAAAAAAAGAGATGAGAAAATAAAAGAGTAAAAATAAAACAAGAGGAAGAGGGAAAAATAAAAATGAAAAAATAATGGAAAAGAGGTAAAAAAGAAAAAGAGCTGGTGTCACTCAGCTATAGTCAACTAGCAGCAGGGGCAGCAGGCAAGTGTTACACATTCTCCAGGAGCTTGTGCCCATGGAGGGGACAGAAGCCTGGCACAAGATTCACATGTGTGTACACGTTTTCATGAGACAGTGACCTGTCGGTCACATGGGTATTGGCACACAGACTACGCAGATGTTAGGTTCTGTCTGCTTGAGGCATGTTGCAGCAAGTGGCTGCTGGTGGAGGGAGGTGGCTGAGCAAATCAGGCAGGTGGAGGATGGCAGAGGGGGGTCTCTAGTACACCTGTGGCCACTGGGAATATGGTGGCCGAGAAAGCACGTCTCAGGTCTGCAGTTCCTTGGCAGAGGCCTGGTGCACATCTGTATGAGCCGATTATCCAGTTCCTGCCCAGACTCAGTAAAGTGGAGGGCCTCCTGGAGTCCAGTGTCTCCAACCACAACCCTGTAGGCATTCCCCTTCATGTGGGTCCTGAACCCAAAAGATAAGTGTTCACTGTTAGTAAATTGTTTCATCCCCCTTCACTGGCTTCCTTCTCACTGTGCAGTTGCGTATGCCACTAGAAATCTCACTTGTTTCCCTGCACTTTCCTTTCCCATTTCTAGCTCATATTCTGGTTACCTTGTTTTGCTCGGGATTTGTCCATACTGTGTCTCTCATTGTGGGTTTTGTGAAGTTTCTCCTGGGCCATGCATGATGATGCCTTCTGTGTCTCAAACTAGCTACACTGTGTCATGCCCCGGCTTCTTCTCTCTTCTCAGTCACTGTCGTAGCTCCATCTCCCTTTCCAGTTGCACTCAGTCTAATTCTTTATCCCCTCATTTGTTGCTCAGAGTTCCAGGATCATTATCTATATCTGTTTCACTCAGTTTTTTGGGTTTCAGTTGTGGAAGCATTGAGTGGAATGTGTCACTAGGATGCCATATTGTCTCTTCCCTTTGAAGTGGAGATAAAAATAGGTGGGATTGGAATTATATTTTGGAGGTAAATTGACAAATCGTAGATGATTCAGATATGGTGAGCGAGGAACACTGTAGCATCAAGATTGAGTCCTGGATTTTTGACATTAGCAACTCAGTGAATGGTGTACTACTTACTATGTTGGCAAAATTTGAGAACAGAAGTAGAAAGATTGGCCAGAGTTGGGGTATAGGTCATATAGGTAATCAAGAGTTTTGTTTTGGACTTAGGAGATAACCAAATAGACATATAGGATGTTGTTAAGGTTAGAAGTCAGGGCTAGAGATATGAATGAAAGGCACAGTGTTGGCTGAGTTCATGTAGGGATGGAGTGTAGAAAAATAAAGGTATCTAGGATAGAACATTCTTTACTCCACCATTTAGAGGTCTAGCAGAAAGAAGAGAAAGGAAGTTGAGGAAGAATCAACCGATAAGGAATGAGGAAAACCAAGACACTGCAATATCATGGAAGCCAACCAAAGAAAATAAAGACTGAGAGGTCAAGTAAGATTAGACCAGAGGAGAGACTGTCGAATTTTGCAACATAAAGATCTTGGCAGGCTACTCTCAGGCTAGTATGTCTGGGGCAGAAGACTGATTAAAAAACCCAAAAACTAAACTCCTGCCATCGAGTCAGATCTGACTCACAGCGACCCCTCTTTGGGTTTCCGAGGTGGTATCACTATGGAAGTACATTGCCCAATCTTCCTTCCGAGGAGTGGCTGGTAGGTTTGAACCGCCAGCCTTCTGGTTAGTGGTCATATGCTTTAGGCACTACACAAGAAAAAATCTGTGACTAAGTAGAGCTAGCAACTATTGACAACTCTCAATAACTTTTAATGAGAGGTACAGCAGAGATTAGAACTGTAGTGATTGGAACTGTATCATTGTGGGATTAAGAGAGGAATTAAATGGGAATGATGAAGTTGAGAGGGAGAAACTTAAGAGGGATGGAGAACTAATTGAGTGCAGTCTTGAGAAGGCAACAAGAAGTAGAATTTATTTTCTCACATTTAGGAGTTTAGGAGTTCGAATCTAGGATGCCAGTTCTAGGAGAAGGCTTTCTCTCTCTGTTGACTCTGGAAGAAGGTCCTTATCTCAATGAACTTCTGCTCCTGGGCAGTCTTCATGTGGCTTGGTATCTCTCTTTCCCCATCTCTGCTTCTCTTGCTTGCTTGTTTAATTTTTTTTTTTTTTTTTTAATATATCAAAAGAGATTAACCCAGGACATACCCTACACTAATTCTGTCTCATTAACATAACAAATGCAACACATTCCCAAATGGAATTATAACTATAGGCATAGAAGCCAGGGTTTACAACACATATTTTTGGGAGCACAATTCAATCCATAGCATATGGTGAGCATGTTCCTGCCTGATTGGTTTTATCAAGGTAGATGAGGTAGGTTCATCAGCTGAGAATAGAGGTAGTAGCACGGCAGGTAGGAAAGTTGAGAAATTATGAAATAGTCTTTGGAGAGTGGGAACATACCAGTTAAGTATTGCAGGATTTACTTTGTTCATGTTGTTCGAAGAAACTGGTCCCTGGAGAAGGATATTGTGCTTGGTGTAAAGCAGAGGGTCAGCGAAAAAGGGGAAGATCCTCAACAAGATGGATTGACACAGTGGCTGCAACGATGGGCTCAAGCATGGCAGGGATTGTGAGGATGGCATAAAAATGGGTAGTGTTTTGTTCTGTTGTACACAGCATCACTATGAGTTGGAGGTGACTCGATGGCACCTAAAAACAACAACAACAACATGGTAGGATTGTCTAGTAGTTTGGATTGCCCAGTTGAGATTTATGGTCAGTAATATTAAATGAAATTGGTCAGCACAATGATGTTTTGTCTTTTTCTCAGCATTTTGGCTGCTTGGTGTCCTGACTCAGAGTAGATGATTAATTGGGTTTAGCCTGATTAATTGGGTTTATTCCTTGCATTGATCAAAAGACAGTGTGAGGTAGTAGAAAGACTCAGACATACTTGATTTTGAATTGCTACTAGAATTAAGATTAAGATAAATATAATAGATCCTTAATAATATGTTCATTTTATTACTAAGGATAATAATAATAATGAGCTGTGGTGGCACAGTGGGTAAAACATTTGACTGCAAACCAAAAGGTTGGCAGTTCAAATCCACCAGCTGCTCCATGGGTGAAAGATGAGGCAGTCTACTTACATAAAGATTTACAGCCTTGGAAACTCAATGGGGCAGTTCTACTCTGTCCTGTAGGGTCACTGTGAGTCAAAATTGACTTGATGGCAGTGGATTTTTTGGATTTAGTAATAATAGAATTAATAATAACAAAAAATTTTATAATAGGAACTCTTACAAATGAAAAAGTTTTAAATATGTAGCTTATGAAAAAGTCTAACTTTCAGATAAGATCCCTGGGTAGTGCTTGACTACTAACCTAAAGGCTAACAGGCTAACAGTTAAATTGTACCTAGTGGCAGTACAGTATGGAGGAAAGGCCTGGGACTTGCTGCATAAAGATTACAGCCAAGAAAACCCTATGGGACAGTTCCACTCTGATACACGTGGGTCTCCATGAGTCAGAATCAACTTGATAGCTACTGGTTTAGTTTTTTTAGTTTAACCTTCAAATATAATTAAGTAGAAATATTTTGACAATCAAGAAGACGTGCTAGCAGCTTTTCTTATCTTTTATAGGGGTTTAATTATATCTATCTCTTTTTTAACATTCAAGAGTAGACATTTTTTCAGGCACCCTGAGACTAAGAAGAAAAGAACTCGCAGATCTAATAGCAAGAAGGGCAAGAGGTATGAACAGATGGTTCACAGGAACCAAAATGCAAATTAAAACAATTTCTCACCTATTAGATTAGCAAAAATCTTGATAATATACTCTGTGGTGAGCCTGTGGGGAAACATGCAGTCTCATTTATTATTGGTTGGAGTGCTTCATGGTACAGTCCCCTAAGGAGGGGAGTATGATGAGATCAAATAAAAGTACTGCTGTTTTTACCCTTTACCTAGTATTTTGGTGAATTTTTCTGCAGATAAACCTGCTTATGTACAAAATGACCTATGTACAAGGTTATTCATCATGCCATTGTTTATAATAGCACAAGACTGGAAACAACTTAGGTATCCATCAGTGAAGGCTGATTGACTAAACTATGTCAATCATCTGTGTCAGTGCATCCACACAATAAAGTTGTTTTAAAAGGAAAATGCCTATGAGCTGATAATGGAGAGATTTCCGGGACATATTTATCTTGTTATCTAGTGCTGCTCTAAAAGAAATACTGCAAATGGATGGCTTTAATGAACAGAGAAAAATTTATTTTCTCACAGTTTAGGAGGCTAGAAGTCTGAATGAGGGCACCAGCTCTGGGGAGAAGGTGCTTGTCTCCTTTCAACATCTATGGGCCTGGCATTCCTTGGAGATCTCCATGTGTCTTGGCATCAGTCTTCCTCTGGGATTAACATGCTCTCAGCATAGGGACCCTGGGTCCAAAGGATGTGCTCTGCTGCCTGCTCTTTCTTGGTAGTAGTGAGGTCTGTCCTCTCTTGGCTTCTTTTTCCTTTTTTGTCTTATAAGCAAAGGTATGGCTTGAGTAAGGATGGGACTTGAGTCCCATACTCTTGTAAAGGAGTGACTCAACATACACCCCACATTAATCCTGCCTCATTAACATGCAACCCAACCCACTGCCATCAAGTCGATTCTGACTCATAGTGACCCTATAAGATAGAGTAGAACTGCTCCGTCAGATTTCTGAGGCTGTAAATCTTTATGGAAGCAGACTGCCTCATCTTTCTCCCATGGAGTGCCTGCTAGGTTTGAACCACTGAACTTTTGGTTAACAGCTGAATGTTTTAACCACTGTATCACCAGATCTCCTTCATTAACATATAGAGGTTAGGATTTACAGCACATAGCAAGATGGAGGATAATTACTTCAGATTACAAAATGGAGGACAACCACACATTATTGGGAATCATGCCTAGGCAACTTGACACATATTTTGTGGGGATACAATTCAGTCCATGAACAGAGTTCATAAGTGAAGAATCTAATGTTCAAAACAGCATGTGTAGTATGCTCTTTCTTTTCTAAAAGGGAGAAAATAATACATACTCTTATTTTCTGCATAAAGAAAGAGTAGAATAATAAATAACAAACTACTAAAAATGATTATGTGCTGGAGACAGAAAAGGGAGTGAGGCTTTTGAACCATGTAAATTTATTAAAATACTGTAAATTGAAAAAGCAGGTTCTCTTTAAAGGTTTAGAAATCAACCATCTTCACTGCCACCATCATCATAGATTAGTTAGTGAAGTTTGATGACATAGTAAGGTAAGACATATATACGTTAATGGGATTTTGTAATTTAGGGGGCATTGGACTTATTAGAAAATTGCTAAATAAGTGTTTATGTCAGGTTAAGAGAAAACAGTATCATAAGAAAACATTATCAAAGTAATTAAAGCATAACCTAAGTGGTACGTATCTTACTTTAATTCAGAAATAGCTTTTTTTTTTTTTTGAATCTTTGTAATTTTTGTTGAAACGTTGTCTAACTGTTCAGAATGTGGAATGTTTATTGTTGATACAAAATCTAATAAACATTACTGTTTTGTATTTTGTTATAGCCCTTATTTCTAGGAATATTTTTGAACTTTAAAATGCCCCTGAAAGTGAAATGGCTTATCTTGTTTCAGGTGGTGAATTTTGTTTTCGTAAGTTTCTAGGGAGACTATGGGAACGTGGTATAGTTCTTCATTGTCTTTTGTGCTTCGAAAGAGCTTAACCTAGGGGGTACATGAGATGGACTGTCCTTTGAGTGCTTGGGGCATGCACTTTTAGAGAATCTGTCTTCACCTGAGACATCGTGACATCAAGCCCCTTGAAGAAAGTGATATGACTCCATTAAAATCCTTGTACCTTGAAGTCCATCTTCTTTATTCCTATGGAGGAATGCATGTCAGACTTTGGCTCTGTGCCTCTGGAGAGTCCCTGATATGTTTCAGTTGTTGAATTAATTGGGCATCATTTTCCTCATTGATAAAGAGCTCTGGTGGTGCAGTGCCTAAGGCATTTGACTGTTAACTAGAAGGTTGGCAGTTCAAACCCACCATCCACTCTGCGGTAGGAAGATGGGGCAGTCTACTTTGATAAAGATTTACCACTTCAGAAACCTAAAGGGGGTCACTATAAGTCGCAATCAACTTGATAGCAGTGGATTTCCCCATTGATAAAATGGAATGATAGTTCCATGCCCTGCTAATATCCTTGGGTTATTCCAAAAAAGGAAATAAGATGATCATATACTATGAATACTTCACAAATTAAAAGGCCGCATAAACCTCATTGTTTGGATTCATCTTTTACAAAGGACTTAGCATGTGTAACTTGGTAAGTTATTTCTGTTGTTAGCTTATTCTCTTATCTGAAATGTTATTTTATCTTTTTCTAGATCTAGTGGGATGGGTGAAGTTCTTAGCCTTGCTTTACCCATGAACCTTCTTGATATCTGTCTGATAAAAACTTTATTGATGAGTATGTAGGAGGAGATTGTATTCTTAACTTTTATGCATTTGTAGCCTTTTATTTTTCTGCTACTGCTGATTGAAGTACTATGGTACAGTAGAAAGAAAACAAACTTTGGATTCACATGCACATTTTTCTACTTACTTTAATTTCTTCGAGCCTTTGTCTGTCTGTCAAATAGGGGTAAAACCTAGGGTGCGTACATGAATTAAAGCTAATGTATAAAGTAATTATCCCAATGATTGGTAGCAGTAGTTGCTCACAAAATGATTTTGTCTTTGTCATCACTGACTGATTTTTTTTTTCTGAGCTTAGGATGTTTATTAGTCTGATATAATATGGCTGTCAGCCAGCTGTTAAAATATTTGACATGTAAGCTATTGCTCACCTTATAGAACAGATTTACTAAAAATAGGAGTTTGAGGAAGCTTCTAAGGAAGGATTCATGGTAGTTGGTAACATTTACTTAACTCCACTGCTTAGTAGGTATTGTATGTGCTCCATCGGTCCTCCAATGATCTGTCATTAAGGAACTATTTTTTTAAGTTGGATATAGTCAACCACATTCAAATTAATGTCACGATTAACAGAAAAAAATGGGGGTTGGGAGGAGTGACTATTAGAGGGTTAAAAATTCTACTTGTAAGAAGTAATCCTTAATTCATGGGATTTTTATAGATGATGTTTGCATTTTCCTTCCCCACAGTACCCTGTGCACCTGCCATTCTGGATAAATAATAAGTTCTGATGAATTTGCACCCTGGTGTCATAGAAACAGTGAAAATCAAAGATTAAAATAAAGCACATAGTGATCAGGTTTCCTAGGGCAAAATGAAGCATAAATGCTGAGGTAACTTTTCAGGTAACTTATCAACTTATCAGTAACTCAGACCCAAATTTGTTTTATGAAATGAAACCAACGTTTACTGAATACTTACTATATGCCAAGCTCTGCTAAACATTTCATGTTTTAAGTTCATTAATCTTAAAAATATCCCTGTGAAATACATGTATTATTATCCTGACCTCACAGTTGATGGTGTTGAAGCTTGGAGAAATAAAGGAACTTGCCCAAGGTCACACAATTAGTGACAGAAACAAGACTGGGAAACTTCAGCTCTGTCTGACATTGGGTAACATACTTTCACCAGAGTTATTTGGCATCATACTTTGGTGGTAAAATCTTTACCAGTAGAAAGAAAGACGATGTCACAAAAGAAATATATGAAGATTGTATTTTCTTTAGCATGATGAAAAGTGTTACTTTTGGTCAGAGAATGACAAGAGTTAAATATTTAAGAAGACCAACTAGGCCAAAGCACACAAACAAAAAAGAGTTTATGCTTTTAAAAGTTTGAAGTGAAAATAAGGTCTAAGTGGTGCTTACTAAAGATTCTTTACTAAACAGAAGTTGGGAATTCCATGAAATTCAAGATTGGTATTTTTTTCCCCCTGTGAGTCTTTTTCATGTGTATCTACTCTCTATATTAGTGTCCATTCTAACCTAGGTTTGTGGTGATCTCAGAGCATGATTTCTTTGAACACCCTCCCACAAGGGAACTGTAAATTTCATGTATTAGACCTCATGTTTATCCAGCCTCTTAACCATCTAGCAGAACGTTCCAAACCCAAGTAGTAGAGAAGATCCAATTTACTCAAAAATTTCTTTGTCCTATACTTAAAAGCTGCAGCTGTGTGAGGTTGTGCATAATCTGACCTCATGTATACCAAAGTGAGTGCTTTATTTTCTTCTATGGAGGAATTTCTAGGTCTCTCAAAAGTATACAGACAGTCTTCTGGTTACAAACAAGATCTGTTCCTGTGTCTTTAAGAATTTGTAGGTCAGTCCAAACAGGTGAATATGGTTCTTATTTAGCCTTACTTTAGTGCAAGAAAAGGAGCTTTGGTAGCACAGTGCCTACGGCATCTGACTGCTAACCAGAAGGTTGGTTGTTCAAACCCACAAGCCACTCTGTGGAAGCA
>NW_006921731.1:3333066-3334944 GCF_000298275.1 Orycteropus afer afer
ACACACACACACACACACAGTATATAAGCAGGTATACATTATATCTGTGGCACTAAATTTTCGTAAGCTGGGGAGTGATTAGGGAAAAAATGTCTAAAAAGGTTCTTTAGGGAAGGACAATGAAAAAAAACTGAGAAACACTATCCTAGCTCTGTCCAAATAAGGAAGAATGGATGCGTATACAGAGAAGAGACTGAAAAAGTTAACTTAAAACAGCTCCAGTTTTCTTTTCAGTTTTAGAAGAGTTATCTATAAAGTAAGAGGATATGTTGTTGTTGTTGTTGTTTGCTGTCGAGTCGGCCCCGACTCATAGCGACTCCTCCTTGGGTTTTCGAGGCAGTATCACTACGGAAGTAGGATTGCCCAACCTTAAAATATTCATATATAGCAGGTGAAGATGATTGTGATGACAAATTTGTTGTAAGTAGGGGTTGATTGAGTAATTTCAAAGCAGGGCTTCAGACCAATCTTTCTGGGTCAGTCATGGCCAAGGAAGCTCAAAGATGGCAGTGCCCCACTCAAAGATGGTGGCCTACTACCCTTCTTTAAATGTGTGTGGCCCACAGACCTGCCAATGATCCAGTCTTACACATCAGGCTCCTGAAAGATTCACTATGCCCCTTCTGAGTTTCCTGTTCCAAGGCTTTGACTCTTAATTTTCTTGTTCTGATTATTGTGACAAATCACCCAAAATGTAAAACTTCAGGTCTGTTCCTTTTTCACATCATTAGCCATGACAGAACTGGTTCACAGTCCTGCATTAAAGGGCAAGTAGGAGTGGTCTATAAGTTGCATATTCATAACCTGGGCACTGCCTCTAGTAGTGGGATTTTTTATCTTCAAGGCATATTAAAATGACTAAGACTTCAAAGATAATTTATTGCTTCTACCCACAAGGAAGAGATCTGAGTGTGATCATTTTAGTAACACACACAGTCATGCCTGATAGTATTTTTGTAATATCCTATTTGTGAAAATATATTTAATTCCAGGAATGTGATTTTTAAGTAGAATATCTTAAGTACATTGCTTTAAAAAAGGAATGAACAGTTGTGTTGGTATTTTCACTGTGTTAGCATCAGCTCTCAGTCTTTCAGTGGTGACCTACATCAGAGCAGCAGATATAGCAGATAATCCTGAAATTTAATTTTAGGTAAACCTCCAACCTCCCCTACTTTTTATCATTCAGGCTAGTGATTTGATTATACCTCAGATTAGTGACTGAACTGGAGGAGAAAGAAAGGTAATGAGAGTTGAGAAAACTGGGGAACTGTGCAGCCTTCCTGGTCAGTCGTATTGAAGTCATGGAGAAAGAGGAAATAGCAGGCAAGTTTTTCTATGTGCTTTTTGTAAACCTCCCGTACCATCTGTTTTCACTGAGGTACCAGAGCCAAAACCTCTTAGGTTTGTGTTGTTAATGTACTGCAAATATTTTCCTTTAACAAATCACTGATGTGTGCTGGTGATTTGAAAGACTCAAGTTAAATTGTTCACAAACGAGGTTAGTTGTCAGGCTTGACCATCCTGCTTACTTAGCTGAAATAGTGGGGGTACTCTGTACCCTTCCTGTATCTTTATCTCTATCTATATGTATAGATATGTATAGATTGTAGGTATGTGTACACACACACACGTGCACATGCCGGGGCAGGTATTGGCAAGATGCTGACATTACTATTTCTCCAGCATTGTGACATCCATTAGGACCCACAGCCACATAACCACCTTGCATTCTTCTAGTTTGTATTCTCAGTAGGAAAAATGTTGCCCAAAGGGGTAGAGATTGGTTCTCTACCCCTTTGAGGGTGGCAAAAAAAATCTTACTTTTTATGTATAACAAACATGAAGATTATACATATACACACACACACACACACA
>NW_006921731.1:3335459-3346507 GCF_000298275.1 Orycteropus afer afer
TTGAACCGCCAGCCTTCTGGTTAGCAGTCACGTGCCGTAGCCACTATGCTACTAGAGCTCCCTATCTCTTAGGAGAATAATAATAAGTAAATTAAAAATAATATAAAGTTGGTAAAATCTGTCTTGGATGCTTTTCTCTCCTTCCCTACTAGTAAAGATTACTTTTAGCAGCAGTTTAATGGGAAAGACTGTTATAAGCCAGTTCACTCTGAGATGAAAATGACTGATGCTAAATTAATGTATTATTGTTCTCAGGAGGCCCCCTCTTGACAGTGGTCTCACCAGCAGTGTAAAGGAATGGTAGATGCTTAGGGACCTTGACTTGCTTGGATCAGTGGTTCCTAAACCAGAGGACTGAAGGAATTACTGTAGTGGGGCTATGAAAGCACATGCCCATCACAACTTACCTACAGACAAAGAATGGCTCAGAAATCCATGTACTATTTGAAAAATGCATACATGTGCTGCTGTAGTGAATAAAAGATAAATGAGGAGCATTACTCAATTTGGGAGCTCTGGTGGCATAGTGTCAAAGGCATGTGACTGCTAACCAGAAGGCTGGTGGTTCAAACCCACCAACCATTCCTCAGAAGGAAGACTGGGCAATCTACTTCCATAGAAGTACTGCCTCGGAAACCCAAGGAGGGGTTGCTGTGAGTCAGAAAATGACTCAATGGCAGTGAATTTGGTTAGCACTTTAAATCTTCATAATTTAAAAATTTTTGTTCATTGTTTGAGTATCAGTAGAAATATGGTTGGCACTAACATTTCCAAACCTGTCATTTCTCACCTGAGAATGGGAGTTCATTTCTTTGTTTTATCCTTCTCAGCCCTGGGGTAGTGACTGCTATTATACAGGTTCCTGCGAGTCAAAATTGACTTGATGGCAGTGGATTTGTTTTGTTTGTTTGGTGACATTCTACTTCTTAGATGTCTAAACAAAGGCTTTTTGATATTGATGTACATATCTTTAAAACAAAAGAAAGAGACAAAAATACTTATTGGTGGAATTGGTAGGAATTAATTTGGTTAAGAAAAAGTCACCAAAAGCCCTAAAAAGTTTTTGTCTTAAAGAAATGAAGGATGTCCTCTATAATGTTCTTTTACCCTGCACGCCTGCCAGATAGGCCAAAGGTACACATTTTAAGCCAGGTTGCATTATAACAAATTCCATAATAATTAATTAAATTTCACCTTACTTTAGTTAAAAAGAGCTAAAAGCCACATAGGATGTTGGTATTACTTGTGAATCTTATTACTCGAATGCCGTTTTTAAAACAGTTTGATCTTCAATTGCCATAGGAATCAAGTCTTATTCATGAAAAGACTCATGCCTGTATTCTATTTGAATCCAGGTTTTATACTGAGGGGTTTATTAAGCTCTAGTGACATTATTATTATTGCAGATTTATTAAATTTGTACATCTTTATTGAAGTTTAATTAATGCATAATAAACTGCTTATATTTAAGTGCACAATTTGGTATATACATATAGCTATGAAACCTTCCCCACAATCAAGATAATGACCGTATTCATTACCCTAAGTTTTCTGCATCACTTTGTAATCCCTCTTTGCCCAAACTACTCCCCCCTCCAACTGCAGGTAACCACTGGTCTGCTGGGCTGTTTTCTGTTAGTATAGACTGGCTTGCATTTTCTAGAATTATATATAAATGGAGCCATCCAATCTTTATTGTCTGGCAATATTGATGTACATATCCTTTTAGTTCTAGTTCAGACATCATAAGAGATCTCCTAGAAGAAGAAGAAGCCTGGGAAGCATCACATAAGTGAGTTCTCATAATCAAGAAATAATTGTGTGCTTTGACCTGAAAAACTGTAATTCTATATCGTTGATTTTCAAACAAAAGAATGTTTTGCTACTGACTTGAGAAAGTAATAATCCACACACATCAAGGTAAAGATTTTCCATTTACTCCTTGTTGCTATATATTTCTGCTTAAAAATGGGATCTAGTGTAACAACTCTAGTTACTTACTACAAATAATTTCTGTAAAGATAAATTGTTCTTATAAGCAGTTAGTTTGGCCTTAAGTACTGGCCCAGAATTTTTAGAAAACTTTTAATACCTTCTTTGATGTCGGCAATCATGATACCTGCTTAACCCTGCTGCCATTGCCATCAAGTTGGTTCCAACTCATAGCAACCCTGTAGGACAGAGTAGAACTGCCCCATAGGGTTTCCAAGGCTATAAATCTTTATGGAAGCAGACTGCCTCATCTTTCTCCTGTGGAGCAGCTGATGAGTTTGAACTGCCGACCTTGTGGTTAGCACCCCGATGCATTAACTACAGTGCCACCAGAGCTCCCTGAGCCCTGCTTATTGTAAGATAAATGGATATCACCTCTTCTCTCATTCCATATATGAATCAGTTAAGGAAGTAAGAATGATGAGGGTAGGAGGGACCTGTTCTAGATCCCACTGGTCAGTAAGGAGGAATGGAACCATGCTGAAGAATATTACCATTTCATAAATCTCCCTCTACAAGTGGTGATCAGTAGTAATGCACCAAGTCAGATTGGTTGGTTTCACTATAATTTTGTTTTCACATACCTCAAATGAGCCTTCAAAACTAGCAATTTCACTCTGTTTCTGTGGCCAGTTTTTTGTCACATTCTTTACAATGATATTTTCAAACTTTCTTGACTCCTGTCAATGACTCCACCCTTAGCTGAGACTTCTCCTCCTTTATAGAGAAATATAGAGGGCATCATATGGGAATCTTCATCTTCCCATTGCCAGTCATATAAATCTGTCTGTTTTTGTGTACATTTTTGTCCTCATTCCTTCTTTCTTAATAAAAGAGATGTCTCTCCTTCTATCTGAGGCTAGTTCCTCTTTCCACCTTATCAGGTCCTTCTTGTCAGAAATTTAACTTTATCTTTTCTCCCATTTCTCTCTTATATAGGCAACCTCTCCCTCTCAAGTGTGTCTTTTTCATAGGGTGTCTATCATGCTCAGATCTTTCCCATCTTAAACAAAAAACATGTCACTCAGTCTCATTCCTCTGCAAGTACCATTTTGTATCTCTTTCACTTCTTAGTAGAATTGTCTCTACTATCCTTTTCATTTCCTAATCTCCCGCTTACTCTTCAGCCTATTCAACCAGTCTCATCACTTTGCTGAAATAACTTTCAGTAAAATCGTTGAAACCTCTGTGTTGCTAAGTCCAAAGGACATTTTTTAGGCCTCATCTTCCTTGGCTTCTTAGTAGTATTCTATACTACTGACTTTTTTTTGCTTTTCTTGAATTTCTCTCTTCCTTGGCTTCTAAGACATAGCACTTTGGTTTTTCTTTTGCTTCTCCAGCTATTTCTTTTCTGCTTCCTTTTCTGGTTTGCCCTCAACAAGGCTATTACTTGTTGATGTTACTGAAGATAAATTTATCTCAAAGTAAACTTACATCTCTTGCCCATACCTCTGCTGAGCTTCAGATACATGTATCCAGCTACTTATTTGATATCTCCCCTTGGGATAACACTCTTCACAGTCAACATGTAAAAAGCTGAACACTTGATCTTATTTATTCTCCAGTGTCCCTCCAAAGTTTTATTGATTTATTTTTGCCCTTTATTTTATTTTATTTTTAAAATTATGATTTGGGTAAAAGGTTACAGAGCAAATTTTTTTTCCTTTCAGGAGTTCATACACATTTTGTTTTGTGACATTGATTGCGGTCTCCACAATGTAACAACAGCTCTTTTCTCACCTCCTGCCTGTGGTTACCTTTTCCCTATGTCCTTCTTTTCTATGCATTCTTGCCCTCAGAGCTGTCTCCATGGTGTAAATGCTGCCTTTCTGATCTCTCATGGTTGGTTGTTCTAAGGAGTGTAACTACCTGGTATAATAGTTTAACTTGTAGGCCTGTCTGTTGTTTGTCTGGAAGCCATGAGAATGAGTTTGAATTCCAGGCCTAGAGGGTGACTAGGGGCCATAGTCTCAGGGGTTTGATCCGTCTCTATCAGACTTTTTTTTTTTTTTTTTAAATGATTTTGAGTTTTGTTGCACATTTTTCTTCTACTCTATTCAGGATCTCCAGTTTTGACCCATTTCCAAGTGGTTGGCAGTGGTAGCTAGGCACCATCTAGTTCTTCTGGTCTCAGAGTCATGATAGCTGGGGTTCATGTGGTCCTTTAGTCCTTTGGGCTAATTATTTTCTCGAGTCTTTGATTTTCTTCACTGCTTTGTTCCAGACTAGGAGAGACAAATTGTTGCATCTTAAATGGCCTCTTGCAAGCTTTTAAGTCTCCAGTTGCTACTTACTGAAGTAGGATGTAAAATAGTGTTTTTGTGTCGTATGTTATGGCAATTGAGCTTGATGTCCCCAGCAACTATGGTCCTGTCTCCAGCAACCATGGTCCTGAGCCCATGGGCCCAATGACTTACTCCCTCAAGGTGTTTGGCTGTGGCTATGAAGTTATCATAACTTTGCTTCCTGTTCACTCTAATGT
Organism: Orycteropus afer afer; assembly: GCF_000298275.1. Lineage (NCBI taxonomy): Eukaryota > Metazoa > Chordata > Mammalia > Tubulidentata > Orycteropodidae > Orycteropus > Orycteropus afer. The sequence continues at coordinate 3,339,934 of NW_006921731.1, forward strand.
ATGTGTGTGTGTATATATATATATATAAAATATACAAATATGTGTATAGAAATATCATATGCCAAACCTGTATGTGGTCATGGGTATATTCCCATTCACCAACCCATACCCACCATCTTGCTTGTCTACCTGTCCATCCACAGATTAATATTTGTTATTACTGATGGTGCAGTATTCTGCATGTACAAGTATTTACCTTTGTTGTCTGGACCTCTTGTGTACCTCCCCTTGTCTTCCTTTTCCTTAGTGTTATTGTGCTGGTTACTCACTTTTGGTATATTTCCTTTCCCTTCACCTAAATCAAAACTTGTCTCTTACCTATCTAGTAATTTTCCTTTCCTTCCCCTCCCATCCCTGGTAACCAAGTGATATAAAATGTGATCCTTTTCCAGTGTTCCTTTTCATACACTTGCCTAAGCCAAAACACGGGATATCATCCTTGACATCTTGTCTCCATTGCTGTATGTCTCATCTAATTTTGTTTTTAAATGGTTCTCTTTTTTTATTGTCCTTTCTTCCTTTTTATTTTTCCTTCTCTTTGTCTTCCCTGGTTCTTGTTCTTGCCCCCCCCCCATTTCCTGGTTCCCTTCATTTTTCTTTCCTTTTTCCTTTTGGTTCTTCCCATCCCTTGTTTTCCTTTTTGCAGTTTTCTTATTTTTTTCTTTATCATTCTTTTACTCTTGCTCTTTTCTCTCATTGGCCCCCGATACTGTGGGCTTTATTTTTTTCTCTTTATCTTTCTTCTGTCTCATATATATTTATAATTTTTCTTCTCATTTAATTGCTTTTCCTTTTTTCTGTGATTATTCTTGTTTATGTGGTTTGTGTTTTTTGGTCTCTTGTTTTTATTTTTTTGATAGTTTAAAATTTTTTTGTCTAATTGAGTGGGAGACAGCAACTGTTCCCACATGACCCTACCATACCCGCACCTTCTGCAGTCCCACCCACTGAGTGAGGGCCACCACTTGCTTCTACACCAGCTGACCAATGGTAGGTGGTAGCCTATACCAGCCCAACTCACCATCAAATGCTCTTCACAACCAGCTAACAGAGATTTGTGCACACACTGTCATTCTCTGTCACACCCACCAGGAGACAGGCAGTGAATGCCTAAGTGCTAGTAACTAGTGAATAGAGGTGCACAGTACTCTGCTCACAGAGGTATATCAAAACAAAATAAAGAAGAAAAAAAATCTTGGGCTAATCACACCAATATACAACCACCAATTCACTATAAAGACAACGACATTGCAATGTCTTGGACACAACTGACCATCCCAGTTCCCACAGAAAAGCAAGATAAAGAAGTACAAAGAAGGGGCCAGGATAGAGACCCAGAAATCATCCCTGAAGAAGCAGCAGCATTGGAACTCTGTGATAAGGAATTCAAAAGAATTATATTTATTAAGTACCTTCAGTGGGTTGAGAGAACAAAGAAAACACTGATAAAATTAAGGAAAACACAGACTCTAGAACTCTAGAACAATTTAAAATTAGAACAAAATAGAAATAGAAAACAAATCCAAAAACACAAGAGAAATGCAAATCAAAACAATACAAGAACAAACTGACAAAATAAATGAATTAGAAATGATACAAAAACAACAAATAGAAATCCAGAACATTAATACTAACATTTCAGAAATAGATACCATATTGAATGGGCAGAGGAGTGGAATTGACTCACTAGAAGACAGAATTAATGAGATTGAAGATAAATAACTCAATACTACTTTGTTAAGGGGTCAATCAGAAAAAAGATAAAAACAAAATGGCACAGAAGACCTATATAAAGAAAACTACAAAACAGTACTTCAAGAAACTGTAAGAGATCTCATAAATGGAAGAACATACCATGCTTATGATAGGAAGATTGAACCTTGTGAAATGTCAATACTACGCAAAGCAATCGATGCATTCAATGCAGTCCTGACCCAGATTCCATCTACTTCTCCTTCAAGCTGTGGAAGAACCAATTACTAATTTTATATGGAAAAGAAAAGAGACCTTGGATAAGCAAAGCACTGCTGAAGAAGAATAATAAAGTAGGTCTCACAGTCCTAGATCTCAAAACCACAGTAGTCAAAACAGCCTGGTAATGGTACAACAACAGAGACGTAGACCCCTGGAAGATAATTGAGAACCCAGAAATAGATTCATCTACCTATGGTCAGCTGATCTTTGACAAAGGGCCAACACCCATTAAATGGTGAAGAAATAGTCTCTTTAACAAGTGGTGTTGGCAAAACTGGATATCCATTTGCAGAAAAATGAAACAAGATCCATACCTCACACCATATACAAAAACTAACTTCAGGTGGATCAAAGACTTAAATGTGAAACCTAAAACTATAAAGTTCATCAAAGAAAAACTAGGGTCAAACTTAGGGGTCCCAATTGATGACATAAATAGACTATAAAGCATAACCCAAAATGCACAAACAGCAGAAGATAAAGTAGATGATTGGGTAGTAGTAGTAATTCTAAAAATTAAATTTTTGTGTACATCAAAAGACTTCTCCAAAAGAATAAAAAGAGCACTTACAGATTGGGAAAAATATTTAGCAATGGCATATCTGACAAGAGACTTATCTTTAAAATTTATAGAAAGCTCCAATACCTCAATATCAGAAAAGTACACAATCCAATTTAAAAAAATGGGCAGAAGACATGAACAGACATGTCACCAAAGAAGATACCCGGGCAGCCAAAAAACATATGAAGAAATGTTCATGATCGTTAACCATTAGAGAAATGCAAATCAAAACAACAATGAAATGCCATCTCATGCCAACACTAATAGCAACATTCAACAAGACAGAAAATAACAAATGCTAGCAAGGATGTAGAGAGATTGGGAGTGTCATATACTGCTGGTGGGACCATAAAATGATACAACCACTGTGGAAATTGGTATAGTGATTCCTTAAAAAGTTGGTAATAGAAATACTATTCGATCCAGCAAACCCATTACTTAAGTAAATAGCCTAAAGAAGTGAGAAGCAGTACATGAATAGATATATGCACACCCATGCTCATCACAACAGTATTCACAGTAGCAGAGATGGGAACAACCTAAGTGCCCATCAGTGGAGGAATGGATAACCAAAATGTGGTACATACGTATAATGGGATACTATGCAAAACCCTAAAGAATAATGTATAACCTGTGAAACACTGCATAATGTGGATGAACTTGGAAGACATTATGCTGTGAGTGAACTAAGTCAATCACAGAAGGACCACTATTGTATTAGACCATTATTGTAGAGTCAAGGAAAGGTTTACATATGGAAAGAAACTTTATCCATTGGTTACCAGGGAAGGAAGGGGAGGGAAAATTTCTCTCTCTACATATATGTATATCGAAGATGATTATTAGTGGGTACCAGGGGTAGGAGGGAGGGGGAGAGGAGAAGCTTTGGTTTGTGGGACATTGAATTTATGCTAATAGGTGGTGGGATATTTTGGAAAAGGATAGCAGTAAATGGTGGCACAACATAAAAAATGTTATCAGTGTCCCTGAGCTGTAAATGTGGATGTTGTTACATTGGTGAATGTCTTGTTATGTATGTTTTCACCACAATAAAAGTTTAAAAAAAAATGTAGATTGCTAAGTCCATCCTTAGAATTTCTGATTCAGTAAGTTTGGTGTGAAGGAGCTCTGGTAGAGTATTGAGGCTTGCTCTGTTGCCTGACATGTGGTCCATTCTGCTGGAAAAGAATATATATTGTGCTGTTATTGGGTGAAGTGCTTTGTAGATGTCTTTTAAGGTGAGTGGGTTGATTGTATGGTTTATTCTTCTGTATCTTTGTTGAGTTTCTTTCCAGTTGTTCTTTTATTAAAGTGGTGTATTAAAGTCTCCTACGACTACCGTGGAGTCATCAATTTGTCTTTTCAGTTCTGTTGTTGTTGTTTTGTGCCGCTGAGTCGGATCTGACTCATAGTGACCCCTCGGGTTTCCGAGGCAGTATCACTTGAAGTACATTGCCCCATCTTCCTTCCGAGGAGTGGCTGGTGAGTTTGAACCACCAGCCTTCTGGTTAGCAGTCAAATGCCTTAGGCACTAAGCTACCAGAGCTCTGATTTATGCATTTGGGGCTCTTTCATTGAGTGTATAGATATTTATTATGGTTATGTCCTCTTGTTCAGTTGATCTTTTAATCATTGTATAATGTCCTTCCTGGTCTCTTATGGTGGTTTTTGTCTTAAAAACTAAAACTCAGTGCCTTTGAGTTGATTCTGACTTATAGCAACCCTCTTTGATTCAGTAAATCTTTGAATCAGTCAATCTTTATGGAAGTAGATTGCCCAGTCTTCCTTCTGTGGAATGGCTTCTGGGTTTGAACTACCAACCTTCTGGCTAGTCAAATGCCTTGGGCCCTATGTGACCAGAGTGCCTTTTGTTTTTGTCTTAATGCCTGTTTTATCAGAAATTAATATTGCCACTCCTGCCCTATTTTGCTTAGGTGTATCTTAGCCTTCAAAGTGACATCTTTGCTCTTCAACACTTTACAGAGGTCTTTTGCAGCAGATTTGCCCAGTGAAACACGACATTGGATTTCTTGACTGCTGCTTCCGTGGGTGTTGATTGTGGATCCAAGTAACACGAAATCTTTGACAACTTCATTCTTTTCTTCACTTTTCATGATGCTACTTATAGGTCCTGTTATGAGGATTTTCGTTTTCTTTATGTTGAGATGTAATCCATACTGCAGACTGTATTCTTTAATATTCATCAAGTCATTTTCACTTTCAGCAAGCAAGGTTTTGTTGTCTGCATATCATAGATTGTTAATGAATCTTTCTTCAATCCTGATGCCAGGTTCTTCATATAATCCAGCTTCTTGGATGATTTGTTCAGCATGTAGATTCAAGTATGGTGAAAGGATAAAACCCTGACACAACCCCTTCCTTAATTAAACCATGCAGTATCCCCTTGTTCCGTTTGAACAATAGCCTCCTGGTCTATGTACAGGGTCTTCATGAGCACAATTAAGTGTTCTTGAATACCCATTCTTTTCAATGTTATCCATAATTTGTCATGATCAACACAGTCAAATGCTTTTTCACAGTCAATAAAACACAAGTAAACAACTTTGTGGTATTCTTTGCTTTTGGCCAAGATCCATCTGACATCAGCAGTGATATCCCTTGTACTACATCCTCTTATAAATCCAGCTTGCATTTTGAAAGGTCCCTGTCAGTATATTACTGTGACTGTTTTTGAATTATCTTTTGCAAAATTTTACTTGTGTGTGATATTAATGATATTCTTCAATAATTTCCACATTCTATGAGATCACCTTTCTTTGGGATGGGCACAAATATGAATCTCTCCCAGTCAGTTGGCCAGGTAGCTGTCTTCCAAATTACTTGGCATAGACTATTAAGTACCTCCAGCGTGGCATCCATTTGTTGAAACATCTCAGTGGATATTCCATCAATTCCTGGAGCCTTGCTTTTTGCTAATTCCTTCAGTGCAGCTTCAACTTCTTCCTTCAAACCATTGGTTCTTGATCATAAGCCACCTCCTGAAATAGGTGAACATCGACCAATTCTTTTTGGTAAAGTGACTCTGTGTATTTCTTCTACCTTCTTTTGCTGCTTCTTGCATTATTCAATATTTTACCCATAAAATCTTTCAATATTGCAACTTGGGGCTCACATTTTTTCTTCAGTTCTTTCAGTTTGAGAAATGTCAAGTGTGTTCTTCCCTTTTGGCTATCTAACTTCAGGTCTTTGCACATTTCATTATAATAATTGACTTCGTGTTCTTGAGCTGCTCTTTGAAATCTTCTGTTCAGCTCTTTTATCTTGTCATTTTTTCTTCTATTTGCTTTAGCTATTCTCCATTCAAGAGCGAGTTTTAGAGTCTCTTCTGCCATCTAGTTTGGTCTTTTCTTCCTTTACTGTCTTTTTTTAATTTATTTATTGTGATTTGGGTAAAGATTTACAGAGCAAATTCACTTTCCATACAGCAGTTCACATACACTTTGTCTCATGACATTGACCACAGTTTGCCACAATGCAACAGCTCCCCTCCCACTTCCTCCCCATACTTTCCTCTTCCCAGTGTCCATCCCTCCATGCATGCCTGCCCCCCTGAGCTATCTCCCTGTGCATAAGCAACCCTTCTTTCTCCTGTGATTGTTCTCTCCAAGGAATGTATCTACCTCAGGTAAATGTTCAACTTATATGCTTGTCTTTTGTTTGGCTAGAAACCACAGGTGTGGGTTCAATTCCAGACATGAAGGGCAGCTAGGGGCCATAATCTGAGTGGTTCCACCAGGCTCTATCAGAGCAGCAAACTGGTCATCCCCCCCTCCTTTTTTTTTTTTTTTTCTCTAAATGATTTTGAGTTTTGTTCCACATTGTTCTCCCTCTCTGTCAAGGATCTCCTAGATAGATCCCCTTCCACGTGGATGACAATTGTAGCTGGGCACCATCTAGTTCTGGTCTCATAGTTGTATAGGCTGCATATCAGATGGTGTACTAGTCGCTAGGACTAATTGTTTCCATTAATTTTTGGTTTTCTTCATTCTTCTTTGCTCTGGATGAGGAGAGACCCAT
>NW_006921731.1:3347818-3354491 GCF_000298275.1 Orycteropus afer afer
TAGAGATAAGTCCCTTGTCAGATATGTCATTACCAAATACTTTTTCCCAATCTGTAGGTTATCTTTTGACTCTTTTGGAGAAGTCTTTGGAAACACATAAAAATTTAATTTTTAGAAAGTCCCAATCATCTGGTTTCTCTTCTGCTGTTTGTGCACTTTGAGTTATGCCTTTACTATCTTTTTAATGACCTTTTACTTTCTTCACATATGATGTTCTTGATGTCATCCCACAGTTCTTCTGGATTTTGGTTCTTGGTGTTCATTGTATCAAATCTGTTCTTCAGATGGTCTCTAAATTCAGCTGGGATGTAATGAAAGTCATATTTTGGCTCTTGTGGACTTATTTTAATTTTCTTCAGCTTCAGCTTAAACTTGCATATGAGCAATTGATGGTCTGTTCCACATTCAGCTCCTGACCTTGTTTTGGCTGAAGATACTGAGATTCTTCATCGCCTCTTTCCACAGATGTAGTTGATCTTATTTCTGTGTATTTCTTCTGGCAATGTCCACGTGTATAGCCTCTGTTTATGTTGTTGACAAAAGGTATTTGCAATGAATAAGTCATTGGTCTTACAAAATTCTGTCATGTGATCTCCAGCATCATTTCTATCAAAGCTGTATCTTCCAACTACAAGCGATTTTTCTTTGTTTCCAGCTTTTACATTCTAATCACCAGTGATAATCAATATATCTTGATTGTGTGTTTGGTCAGTTTCACACTGCAGAAGTTGGTAAAAATCTTCAATTTCCTTGTCTTTGGCTTTAGTCGTTGTGTAGATTTGAGTAATAGTAGTATTAACTCATCTTCCTTGTAGGTGTGTGGATATTATCTTATCACTGACAGCATTGTACTTCAAGATAGATCTTGAAACATCCTTTGTGATGATGAATGCCACGCCATTCCTCTTTAATTTGTCATTCCAGCATAGTAGATCATATGATTGTCTGATTCAAAATGGCCAAAGCCAGTCCATTTCAGCTCACATGTTGTTGTTGTTGTTCTGTGCCATCGAGTCAGACCCAACTCATAACGACCCCTCCTTGGGTTTCCAAGGCAATATCACTATGGAAGTAAATTGCCCCATCTTCCTTCCAAGGAGTGGCTGGTGGGTTTGAACTGCCAGCGTTCTGGTTAGCAGTCAAGTGCCTTAGGCACTACACTACCAGAGCTCCAGACTTCACTCACTAATGCCTAGAATATCGATCTTTATGTGTTCCATTTCATTTTTGACAATTTCCAATTTTCCTAGATTCACACTTCATACATTTCATGTTCCGAGTATTAATGGATGTTTGTAGCTGTTTCTTCCCATTTTGAGTTGTGCCTCATTGGCAAATGGAGGTTCCTAAAGCTCTACTCTGTTCACATCATTAAGGTCAGCTCTGCTTTGAGGAGGCAACTCTTTCCCAGTTGTATTTTTAGTGCCTTCTGACCTGAGGGGCGCATCTTCTGACATCTATGTCAGACAGTGTTTCAGGGCTGTTCATAAAGTTTTCCAGTAATATATCAGACAGTGTTTCACTGTTATTCATAACATTTTCACTGGCCAGTTCTTTGAAAAGTGGATGGACCCCTTCCTTCCAATTGTGTTTTAGGCTGGAAGTTCTGCTGAAATCTGTCCACCATGGGTGACCCTGCTGGTATTTGAAATACCAGTGGCATAGCCTCCAGCCTCACAGAAACATGCAAACCACCACAGTATGACAAACTGACAGATGAATCATGGTTGGTCAAAGTACAAGAGGCAAAATATCTCCATACTTGCTGCTAAGGAGTATTCGAGTTTACTTTGTCCAAGACAGATTTGTTTGTTCTTTTGGCAGTCCATGATATATTCACCATTCTTTGCCAACACCATAATTCAAATGCATCAATTACTCAGTCTTCCTAATTTATTTTCTTACTTTCACATGCATACAAGGCTATTAAAAATACCATGGCTTGTGTTAGATGCACCTTAGCCTTCAAAGTGACATTTTGCTCTTTAACATTTCAAACAGGTCTTTTGCACCAGGTTTGCCTAATACAATATGTTGTTTGATTTCTTGACTGCTGTTTCCATGGATGTTGATTGTGGATACGGGTAAAATTAATTCCCTGACAACGTTAATCTTTTCTCGTTTTATTTTGTTGTTGCTTTTTTGTCCATTTGTGAGGATTTTCATTTCTTTTACGTTGAGGTGTAATCCATACTGAAGGCTATAGTCTTTGATCTTCATCAGTAAGTGCTTCAAGTCTTCTTTACTTTCAGGAAGCAAGATTGTGTCATCTGCATATTACAGGTTGTTAGTGAGTCTTCCTCCAATCCTAATGCCACATTCTTCTTCATATATGAATAAGTCACTATTTATCCAGTCTGCTGTTGATGGATACACGAGTTTATTTAGAGTTTTTGGCTATTGTGAATAAAGCTGTCAGGAACATGATTATAAATGTCATTTCGTGTAAATGTACTTGTTTCTGTTGAGTGTTTCCCTTACTGTGGTATTGCTGCATCATGTCTAGCTTTAGTAGATACTGCCAAACATTTTTCCAAGGTGGTTGTACCAACTTATAGTCCTATTGCAGTGGGAGTTGCAACTGCTGCATATCTTCATCAACACTTGATATTCTTCCAAACCCAAACCAACCCACTGCTGTTGAGTCAATTCTGACTCATAGTGACCCTATAGGACAGAGTAAAACAGCCCCCATAGGGTTTCCAAGGCTATAAATCTTTATAGAAGCAGACTGCCACGTTTTTCTCTTGCAGTGGCTGGTGGGTTCAAACTGCCTACCTCTTGGTTAGCAGCTAAGTGCTTTAACCACTGTGCCATCAAGCTTCCTTTTTGATATTCCTAGTTTTTTGAACTTCAGACATTCAGTGGATGTGTGGTGGTATCTCACTGATTTGAACACATTTCTCTAACAACTGATGTTGTATGTATTTTTATATGCTCATTAGTCTTCTAGATGACTTATTTTGTAAAGTTCCTATTCAAATCTTTTGCACCCCTTCCCCTTTTTATTAATTGGGTTGTCTTTTTCATCCTGTAATTGTTTATAGTAGTTCTTTGTGTATTCTCTATATGTGCCTTTTGTTAGATACATGTGTTGCAAACATTTTCTTTTACTCTATGATTGTCTTTTCACTTTCTTCATAGTGTATTTTGAACAGAAATTCTTAATTATAATGTTCAGTTTAGTAATCCCTTCTGTGACAGTTCGCGTATTTTATGTCCTTTCTAAGAACTTTTGTTTACTACAAAATCATAAAGATATGTTTCTATGTTATCTTTGGGAAACCTTTTGTGTTGAGGGTTCTAATCTGTGAATATGGTATCTCAATGCATTTGTTCATGATCTAATTATTCTTAAAATCATTAGTTCTTAATCTTGTTTTGTTGTTTTCTGCATAAAGGTTATATAGTATTTTGTTAGATTTATTTCTGGATATTTGATATTTTGAGTGGTATTGAGAAAGGTATTCTTTTACCGTTTTGTAATTGCTTATTGCTAGTATGTAAAACTAATTTAATTTTAATATTGACACTGTGTTCAGCAATTTTGATAAATTTTCTCAATTCTAATACTTCATAGATATTTTTTTAACATATACAGTCATATCATTATATGACTGTATATGTTAAACATTGTAACACTTGTGCTGGTAAGGATCTCTAATTAAACGTTGACTAGAACTGGTAGTAATAAAGATATACTTTTCTCATTATCAGTCTTAGAGAAAAAGCTTTTGATATTTTACTGTCTATTCCTTGTTTTTAACATGAATTGGTATTGAATTTTATGAAAAGTTTTTATGCATCTACTGAGATGAACATGTGACTTTGCTCCTTTATTATGCCACTGTGGTGAATTATGCTGATAAATTTTTCAATTGTTGAATCATTATTGCATTCCACAAATAAGCCTAATTTTGTGATGGTTATTTCCCCTTTTTTATATATTGCTAATTTTGGTTTCTTAATATTTTGTTTAAGTGCTTTCTTGTTTATGTTCATGAGAGAAATTGGTTTGCAACATTTCATCTGTATTTAAGTCTGTCAGATTTTGGTATCAAGGTTATGCACTGCTATTCTTTATGGGTCCTTTGCCTTTGAGACAGAAGCCACATACATAATTGTATATGAATGGAGCTTGAAAACATGCTGAGTGAAATAAGTCAGTCAGAAAAGGGCAAATATTACATGAGTTCATATAAAAAGTTTATATAAAAAGACAAAAAACCCAAATGAATAGAGAACAAGCTTATTAGTGATTACCAGGGGCAGGAGTGAGGGGAAAAGAGGAAGTAATTGCTTATGGAGTACCCAGTTTAAGTTTATGATGATGAAAAAATTACATTAAGAGTAGGTTTGGGACTTCAGGTAAGATGGTGAAATAGGGAGAAAGAATGCACAGACTCTCTTCAACCAAGAAAAGGGGAACCAATTAACACAGGTACAGAAGATAATCCTGGACCCTGAGCCTTGAAGGGAAGGATATAGAAGTGGATTAAACCCCAACTAGCAGAAGAATTTGCATGAAAATACCAAAAAAGGAGACATACAGAGCTGCGGTCTGGCAGTGATCCTAAGCAAGCCTGACAGTACGGCACAGACATCTTAGAGAGTGCGGAGTGGTGGTAGGACCTAAGAATTAACCTAAAAATCAGCCCTGCTAGCCCGGGACTTCATGGAGGACTGCTCTGGTGGCTGGGGAATAAAACACGAAGTACCAGTGAAGAGAAAGGCAGGCTGAGCTGTGGATTTTTGCCTGTCTGGAGGACGCTGCCATTTTGAATGTTTACAAGCAGCTTGACCATTTTGGATATTTAAAGAGACCGTACTCTCTGAGATTCCAGGGACTTAGGAACAGGTTCTGCTTGCCAGTAATCCCAAGAACACTCCGGACCTGGATGACTGAAAAGGTGCAACATTTCCCTTGTTACTCTTATACCCCACACCCCGTGGTGAATGGAGGTGTGGCCATCCCCTACTCCCACCCACCTTCTGGGCCCGCAGGAACTCCATCCCAGTCTGTGTGCCCTACCCTATCCTCCCCCGATTTGTCTTTTTCTCTTTTCCTTTTTTCTCTCTTTCTTTTTTCTGGTTTTTAGTTTGCTTGTTTTTGTCTGCTTTAAAACTACTATAATTATGAATACATTTGTCCTTTTTACTATTATTATCTATTCTTCCCCTCCCAGGTCCTAGTTGTCAGCTCTTTTTCTTTTCCCTGTTCATAGTTGCAATTTTTTTCCTTTTTCTTTTCTTTCTCGTGATTAACCCTGTTCCTTGCTTTTCTTTTACCATTTTTCCCATTTTTTTCTTCATTATTCTCCTTCTCTGACTTTTTTCTCTTATTGCCCTATATCCAGATGTTGCAGGTTTTCTTGTTTTTTTCTTCTTCTTTTTCCCTTTTTTGGTTACTGTTCCTGTGTGATTGCCTGGAGTATTTTTTGTCCATGTGCTTTTAGTTTTTTGATGGTTATTCAGTTGTAATTTTTGTCTAATTGACTGGGAGACAGCAACAGTCTCCATAAGACACAACTACACCCACACCTCCTGAACTTCACTTACTGACTGAGAGCCACCACCTCCATCAACAGGCCAATGATAAAAAACCACCAAGAAGAGCCTGAGTCACTCTTGGCTGCTCTTCACAAACAGTTAACAAAGATCTTAATATAACAACTCCACGATGCCTCAGAGACAACAGACCATCACAGTCCACACAAAGAAACAGGATAAAGTGGTAGAAACAAGGGAACAAGATACAGATCCAGAACACACCCCTGAGGAAGAAGCAGCATTAGAACTCTCTGATAAGGAATTTAAAAGAATGATATTTAGGTATATTCAAAGGATTAAGAGACAGACCAAAGAAAACACAGAAAAAACCCTGGAAGAATTTTGGAAGACAATACAAAAACAAAATGACAAAATAAGTGAAAAATTAGAAATGCTTCTAAATCTACAGATAGAAATTCAGAAGGTTAATACTAAATTGTCAGAAATAGATAACATATTGGAAGGGCAAAGGAGCAGAATTGATGCAATGGAAGACAGAATTAATGAGATTGAAGACAAATACCTGAATACGTCTTTGGAAAAGGATCAATCAGAAAAAACAAAATTTAAAACAAAATGAAGAAAGCCTAAGGTTCATGTGGGATACCATCAAAAGAAATAACCTATGTGTCATTGGAATTCCAGAATAGGAAGAGAAAAATAAACCGACTGAGAAAATTGTTCAATATTTGTTGGAGGAGAACTTCCCTGATATGATGAAAGATGAGAATATATCCATTCAGGGAGTCCAAAGAATTCCAAACAGGATAGACCCCAAAAGAAAATCACCAAGATATATCATCATCAAACTCATCAAAGCCAAAGACAAAGACAGAATCCTGAAAGCCACATGGGAAAAACAAAAAGTTACGTACAAAGGACAGCCAGTAAGAATAAGCTCTGATTTCTCAGCAGAAACCATGCAAGCGAGAAGGCAGTGGGATGGTATACATAAAACCCTGAAAGAGAAAAATTTTCAACCAAGAATTAAATACCTGGCAAAACAGTCCCTCAAATATGATGGTGAAATTAGGAGATTTCCAGATAAGCAGAAACTAAGTGAATTTGTTAAAACCAGACCAACCTTACAAGACATGCTAAAGGAGTCCTTTGATCAGAGAAC
>NW_006921731.1:3354776-3357722 GCF_000298275.1 Orycteropus afer afer
GATAACACAATTCATAAACATAATGAGCTCAGCACAGAAAATAATATGGAACAAAGAAACCAGGGACACCATGAAAAAACACATAACAAAATGACAGAAACCAATTCATACTTGTCAATAATTACACTGAATGTTAATGGATTAAATGCATCACTCAAGAGATGGAGAGTTGTAGATTGGATAAGAAAACAAAACCCATCAATATGCTGCCTACAAGAGACACACCTTATAGATAAAGACAAAAATAGACTAAAAATAAAAGGTTGGAAAAAGATACATCAAGCAAATGGCAATTATAAGAGAGCAGGAGAGGCAATATTAATTTCTGATCAAATTGACTTTAAGACAAAAACCAGCATACGGGACAGGGAAGGAATCATTATATAATGATTAAAGGATCAATGGAACATGAGGATATAAGCATAATAAATATCTATGGACCTAGTGAAAGAGCCCCAAAATACATAAATCAGACTTTAAAAGAGTTGAAAAGCCAAATAGATGACTCCCCAGTCATAGGGGGGAGACTTTAATACACCACTTTCTTTGAAAGATAGAACAACTGGAAAGAAACTCAAAAAAGATGTAGAAGAGCTAAACATTAGAATCCATCAACTTGACCTTACACACATCTACAGAGAACTTCACCCAACAGCAGCACAATATACATTCTTTTCCAGTGCACATGGAACATTTTCCACCGTAGACCTTATGTTAGGCCACAAAGCAAGCCTTCAAAAATTTAAAAACATTGAAATACTGCAAAGCATCTTAGATCATAATGCTATCAAACTAAAAATCAACAATAGGAAGATCAATAGAAAAAGAATAAACACATGGAAACTGAACAACACCCTCCTTGAGAAAGACTGGGTAAGAGAAGAAATCAAAATTGAAATTCAAAAATTCAATGAATCAAATGAGAATGATAACACCACATACGAAAATCTTTGGGTCACAGCAAAAGCAGTGATCAGAGGCCAACTTATAGCAATAACTGCACACCTCAAAAAAGAACATCTCCAACAATTAGAAAAAGAACAGCAAGAAAAGCCTACAGTCACCAGAAGAACAGAAATAATAAAGATTCGAGCAGAAATCAATGAAACAAAAAATAGAAGGGCAATAGAAAAAATCAGCAAGACCAGAAGTGTTTTTTTTTTTTTTTAATATCAATAAAATTGACAAACCACTGGCAAATTTAACAAATGAAAAGAGAGAGAGAATACAAATAACACAAATAAGAAACAAAATGGGTGACATCACAACAGAACCAACTGAAATAAAAAGGATAATATCAGGATACTATGAAGAACTGTACTCCAACCAATTTGAAAATCTGGAAGAAATGAAAAGATTTCTAGAAACACATCACTTACCAAAGCTAACACAGAGTGATGTGGAGAAGTTGAACATCACAAAAGAGGAAATTGATCATGTTATCAAAAAACTGCCAACTAAAAAAGTCCTGACCCAGACGGTTGCACCAGAGAATTCTGCCAAACATTCAGAGAAGCATAACCTCGATACCAAAACCAAAGACATCACTCTAAAGGAAAACCACAGACCAATATCCTTCATGAATATAGATGCAAAAATCTTTAACAAAATCCTAGCCAATAGACTCCAACAGCACATCAAGAAAATCATTCATTATGACCACGTGGGGTTCATAACAATATGCGGGGATGGTTCAACATCATAAAAACAATCAACATCATCCACCACATAAATAAAACAAAGGAGAAGAACCAAATAATCACATCAATTGATGCAGAAAAGGCATTTGATAAAATCCAACACCCATTCCTGAACAAAATAGGAATAGAAGGGACATTCCTCAACATAATAAAGGGCATCTATGCAAAACCAACAGCCAAGATTATTCTCAATGAAGAGAGACTGAAACCATTCCTCTTGCGAACAGGAACCAGACAAGGATGCCCACTATCACACCACTTCTATTCAACATTGAACTGGCAGTCCTAGCTAGGGCCATAGGCCAGAAAGGGAAATCAAAGGCATCCAAACTGGCAAGGAAGAATTCAAACTATCCCTGTTTGCTGATGATATGATCCTCTACCCAGAAAACCCAAGAGACTCAGTCAAAATCTACTGGAACTAATTGAGAGATTTAGCTTCATGGCAGGAACATCCAAAAATGAGTTGGATTCCTCTACACCAGCAATGAGATTGCTGAAAAAGAAATAAGGAAATCAATTCCATTTACAATAGCTACCAAAAAAAAAAAATAAAATAATTGGGAATAAATCTTACCAGGGACACAAAAGACTTCTACAAAGAAAACTATAAAAAACTACTTCACGAAACCATAAGAGATCTACATAAATGGAAGAACATCCCATGCTCATGCATTGGAAGATTGAACATTGTGAAAATGTCAGTTCTACCCAAAGCAATTTATACATTCAATGCAATCCCAATCCAGATCCCATCAACATTCTTTAGAGATATGGAAAAGCCAATCACTAACTTTATATGGAAAGGAGTGAGATCTCAGATATGCAAAGCACTATTGAAGAAGAAGAACAAAGTAGGAGGTCTCACACTGCCGGATCTCAAAACAGCCCCGAGCTGCCCGTCAGGTCTGGAATTGAACCCACACCTGTGGCTTCCAGCCAAGCAAAAGACAGGAATATGATTTGAACATTTACCTGAGGTAGATACACTTCTTGGAGAGAACAATCATGGGAGAAAGTTGGCCTGCTTATGTTATACAGCTACAGTAGTCAAAACTGCATGGTATTGGTTTCATGACAGATACATAGACCAATGGAATAGAATTGAGAACCCAGAAATAGATCCATCGACCTGTGGTCAGGTGATCTTTGACAAAGGGCTCAAATCCATTAAATGGGGAAGAGAATGTTTGTTTAATAAATGGTGCTGGCAAAACTGGAGATCCATTTGCAGAAAAATGAAACA
>NW_006921731.1:3357909-3361923 GCF_000298275.1 Orycteropus afer afer
CACAAGAGAAACCAGATGATTGGGAACTTCTAAAAATTAAATTTTTATGTGCTTCCAAAGACTTCTCCAAAAGAGTCAAAAGAGAACCTACAGATTGGTAAAAAAAATATTTGGTAATGACATATCTGACAAGGGTCTACTCTAGAATTTATAGAACACTCCAACACCTCAATAACAAAAAGACAAACAGTCCAATTAAAAAATGAGCAGAAGGCATGAAGAAATGCTCACAATCATTAGCTATTAGAGAGATGCAAATCAAAACAACAATGCAATACCATCTTGCTCCAGCACTAGTAGTAAAGTTCAACAAGACAGAAATTAAGAAATGCTGGTGAGGATGTGGAGAGTTTGGGACTCTGATACACTGCTGTTTGGACTGTAAAATGGTACAACCATTGTGGAAAGCAGTATGGCGATTCCTTCAAAAGTTGGAGTTAGAAATACCATTTGACCTAGCCATTCCTTTACTAGGTATATATCCTAAAGAAGTAAGAGCCATGACAAGAATAGACATATGCACACTCATGTTTATCACAGCACTATTTACAATAGCCAAAACATGGAAACAACCTAGGTGTCCAGCAACTGAGGAATGGATAACCAAACTATAGTACATACACAGAATGGAATACTATGCAACGCTAAAGAATAATGTAGAATCTGCAAGACACAGCATAACGTGGATGAAGTTGGAGGACATTGTGCTGAGTGAAATAAATTAATCACAAAAGGACAAATCTTGTATTGGTCCTTTATTGTAAAACTCAAAGAAAGGTTTATCTATAGAAGGAAATTTTCTTTGTTGGTTACCAAGGGTGGGAGGGGTGGGTAGGGAACACTGTCAGATAGATAGAGATAAGTATTGATTTCCGTGAAGAGAAGGGCAGTGTACCAAATGTGAGTGATCAATATGATGGCATTGAGGAAGAGAAAGACATAGAGAGGTACATAAGAGTTACAGACAACAAAGATGAACCCTTTTGCACATACAGTACTGAGTTGTCATTGAAGGGAAACATGGGTATACAGGTGGATACTTGGGTGGACAGATGGGTGGACAGGCTGAACTAGTAAGTATGTCTATGAAGCGGGGAGTGTACCCAAGAACATGTATAGAGTTGGTAAACAACGGTCCTATAAATTTAAGTGTATGATCTGAATTCCCTGGTGCATAGTAGAATTGACAAGAGGCAAGGTGTGGTAGTCCCTGCTTGGTCACAGCCAACTACCCAGAGGGACTGAGTAGTTGAACCTGTGGGCTTGGGACCATAGTTACAGGGGACATCAAGCTCAAGTGGCATAACATACTACACAAAACATTGTTCCACCTCCTACTTTGGCGAGTAGTGACTGGGATCTTAAAGGCTAGCAAGCTGCCATCTACATGCATCGATGGGTCTCTCCTCGTCCAGAGCACAGAAGAATGAAGCAAACCAAAAATTCCTGGATACAGTCAGTCCTAGCGACTGGTACACCATCCAGTCTGCAGCCTATATGACTATGAGACTAGCAGAACTAGATGGTGCCCGGCTACCAATGTCAACCACTTGAAGGGGGATCAATGTAGGAGATCCTGGATAGAGAGGGAGAACTATGTGGACAAAATTCAAAATCATTTGGAGAAAAAAATGAAGGAGGGGAGGACTAGGTTTGCTGGTCTGATAGGGCCTGGTGGAGCCACTGAGACTATGGCCCCTAGCTGCCCATCAGGTCTGAAATTGAACCCACACCTGTGGCTTCCAGCCAAGCAAAAGGCATATGATTTGAACATTTACCTGAGGTAGATACACTTCTTGGAGAGAACAATCATGGGAGAAAGATGGGCTGCTTATGTACCGAGAGACAGTTCAGAGGGCAGGAGGGCATGGAGAGATGGACACAGAGAAGAGGTAATTATCGGGAGGAAGTGGGAGGGGAGCTGTTGCATTGTGATAAATTGTGGTCAATGTCATGAGACAAAGTGTATGTGAACTGCTGTATGGAAAGTGAATTTGCTCTGTAAATCTTCACCCAAATCACAATAAAAAAATAAAATAAATACAAAACATAAAAAAATAAAATAACATGAAGTCAGTGTCATGAGACAAAGTGTATGTAAAACTGCTGTATGGAAAATTAATTTGCTCTGTAAACTTTCACCCAAATGTCAATAAAAAATAAAGAATGTATTGCACTGGGCAAAAAAAAAAAAAAAAAAGAGTAGGTTTGTATAGTCCATTATTGTAAATGCTGTCAATAAGTTGTAAAAAATGGTTTATAGTGACTTTTGTACCCCTCTACCTTCAAAAGTGGGGAAGAGGATCAAGGTCAACTGCCTAAGGCTGATTCTTAGAGTTCTTATAACACGCCTCCAACCCTCCAGCATATTTATCAAGTCTGACACAAACTGCCCTTTCCATCGCATTCTCTACTGGGTTCGATGATTCCTGGCAATGGCTGCATAGAACTCACAGACAATACTCATGTTTATGAGGTTTATTAGGGTAGTAACAAGTTACAAGGCAAGATCAGAAAAGACTCAGGATATAGTTCTTCAATTAGGACAGCCTCTTCTCAGCCCTGCCTGCAGTCAAACCTCTCTTCCCGGGGCCCTTGGCCTTTGCCCTGCGTAGGCCAGTGTTACAAAACTCTTTTAGCTCAGTGGGTAAGTGCCTAGAGGCACCCCATTCCACCAGTGCCAGTAAGCCTCCTTACCTGAACACATGTAGTTTTCTTGCTCCATTTGTCAGTGAGCCAACTCCAGGGATAAGTGCCTAGTGGCATGCTACACTGCCAGGAAGCCTCCTGCTGAAAGGCACTCAGCTTTCTCAGTCTATGGGTAGGAAGCCTACTACACTGTCTCCTGCTGGCTCTTCTGGTACTACTGCTGCTCTTTCTCTGCTGCTGCTTCTCACCTTCTCTTGCTGTCTTAGCAAAGTGTTACAGTTCTCTCTCTCTCTCTCTCTCTCTCTCTCTCTCTCTCTCTCTGTCACCTGGGTTGAGGAGGTTCATGGCCGGGATCTCAGCTCCAAAGGGCATGCTTCACTCCTGGGTCTTCTTTCTTGATGGTAGAGAGGTTCCACCCCCCCCACACACACACACACACATACATACCTTCCACCCTTTGTGATGGTACATTTGAAGCCTTGTAAGTTGGCGGAATAAACCAATCCCAACATTAAACAAAACAAAACAAACAACTCATTGCCGTGGAGTCAGATCTGACTCATGGTGACTCCTCTTAGCGTTTCTGTTCTGTTATCACTACGGAAGTAGATTGCCCAATCTTCCTTCTGAGCAGTGCCTGTTAGGTCTGAACCGCCAGCCTTCTGGTTAGTAGTCAAGTACCTTAGGCACTACGCTACCAGAGTTCCTGATCCCCACATTAGTGTTCCATAAAACTTATTTACGTGGTCTCACCCCCACAAGGATGTCGTGTACCTTATTTATGTTATTAGCAAGCTGTCTAATCCCTGTGGGGGGCTCCAGGCATCTTACATTTGCATAGTCACACTGTTCTGGTTACCTAGTCCTGCTCTGACAAGAATATATCACAAATGAGGTGGCCTTAAACAGGAGTTTATTCTCTTAGAGTTTGGAGGCTTTACGTCCAAGTTCAAAGTGCCAGGCTCTAGGGGCTGGGTGAAAGCCCCTCAACCTTGGGGTCTAGCTCTGCCTCCTGCTCCCAGTGCTCTGGAACTAGAGGTGTTTCTTCACTCAGACAGCTGTTGGCTGCTAAGGCTGACAAACCCAAGGCTGACAAATAAAAAGGCACAGTTCCGATGTTACCAAACCACACGGCAGGCCATTAATTTAAGTCCATTGTAAGTCCCAAGGTCGGCAGAGCATGGCAGGCTACTGAACAATGGTATGGCTACATGCAGGGTCTAAGCATGCCATATGCTAGAGACCATTCCCCAAGGCTTCTCCTCATATGCAGGAAGCAGACCACATTCCCTAAGGCAGCTACTCAGCTGCTCACAGTAGATTCCACCATGGAGTTGATTACCAATCTCATCATGGGGAATACTA
>NW_006921731.1:3364813-3376836 GCF_000298275.1 Orycteropus afer afer
GCTATGAGTCAGGTTTGACTCGACGGCACATAACAACAACAACAACATATATTAAATGTAATCCCCAGGGCAACCACTAAGAAAATAAACTTTAAAAATATAATAAAAGAAAAGACAAGGAATTAAAATGGTATACTAGAAAATACCCATTTAACACAAAAGAAAGCAGGAATGAAGGAATAAAGGAACACAAAAAATCATAAGACATAAGCATAAGCAAACAAATAGCAAATGGCACATGTAAGTTCTAACTTAATCAGTGATTACATTAATTATAAATGGAGTAAACACTCCAATTAAAAGGCACAGATTGGCAAAATGGATAAGATACATGGTCCAATATTTGCTGTTTACAGCAGGCACACTTTAGATTCAAAGACATAAATGAGTTGGAAGTGAAAGCAATGTAAAAAGATATACCATACACAACTAACTAAAACAGAGCTAACATAGCTATACTGATACCAAACAAAACTGAGTTTAAGACAAGAATTATTATAGTGAAAAAGAGGAACATTTTATAATGATAAAAGAGTAACTCCATCAAGAAGATATAAAAATTATAAATAGAGATGCACCTAACAGCAGAGCCCTAAAATACATGGGGGAAAAAAAAATAATAATAAAAAGGGCAGGAGAACACTTGAAAATTAGAGTACGGTGAGAAAAAACATGGAAGAGGAAACCACCTAGGAGCTTTTCAATGAGAAAAGTCCATTAAGGAATTATTGTGAGTGGCCTTAACTTCATGCTTTTTATAGTTTGTTGTGGGAGGACAGCCAAGCAGGCAAAAGGCAGAGTGGACCTGTGGACTTACCCTGGTAACCACTGATGTTTTATCTCAATGAACTCACCTATTCTAGATATTTTATTAGTGGGATCATACAATATTTGGCCTTTCGTGTCTGGCTTATTTCCATTAACATGTTTTCAAAGTTCATCCATGTGGTGGCATGTATCAGAACTTCATTTCTCTTTCTAGCTGAGTAACAAGTACTGCATTGTATGTATATACCACATATTGTTAATCCATTCATCTGTTGATGGAATTTGGGTTGTTTGTACATTTTAACTATAGTCAATCATGCTGTAATGAATATTGGTGTATATGTGTCTGTTTGATTCGTGCTTTCAATTCTTCTGGGTATATAGCTATGAGTAGAATTGGCTGGGTCATACGGTAATTCTCTGTTTAACATTTTAAGGAACTGCCATACTGTTTTCCACAGCCACTGTACCATTTTCATCCCCACATCAATGTACAATGGTCCTAGCTACAGTTATGGCTATGAATAATAAACTGTCCTTCCCCTCTACCCAAGAGACCTGTGTCTTCTGCCAGTATTCATGAAGCTGTGGCAGGCTAGACTCTTTAGCAGCTTGCATGTAGGGTAAAATCTTTTTTTTTCTTTTTTTCCCCAGGATGACAGCTATGTTTTGTTTTATAGTTTTGTGCATGCTAAGCTGAAGTATAAAACTGTGCTAGAATTTGATTCAGAATAAAAAAATCAAGTTCTGGTTCTATCACTTACTAATGATCATATTTGCTAATTCATTGTTTTCTCATTTGTGAAGCTGAGATAATAATAATATATTTGTCGATAGAGCAGGGAGTTATTTTGAGATTTAAATGGAATAATGCCCATGAATGCACTTTTAAACTAGAAGCTACTGTAGAGTAATGATCATTGTTTTCTAAGATGCCATTTCTTTTTTTCTGGTTTCAGAAGTGATCTTCAGGACATAGAAATAAGTCCACAGATTTGCCGCAAAAGAGCAGCTGAAAGTACCGAGATTGAACCAAGAAATAAGCATAACAGGAATTAGCATGGGCTTTTGCCGGCTTCCAGTGCAGTGATTGAAATATGGTACTTTCTGATGCCATAATGATTTCATATTTTTAAATGCCTACAAGATGTTAAATTCCAAATACTATCATTCTTTGTTACCTTTCCAGAACTACTTTTTTTTTCCCCACAAAATATCTTCCCTTTATCAGTTATATCCTACCTCTAAAATATTTCTCCCTGAAAATATTCACACCAACATATTCATCAGCTTTGCAAATTAGATGGTCTCTTTTCAAAGGGGTTTTATATTGTTTTGCTTGTTTTTCAATTTCAGAATGTCTTTAAGAATGTTCTTCACTTCCATGGAAAAGCCATATTCAGAAAAGGATTGTTTCAGCCTCTCTACCAGAGGAGGAATTGAAGAGTTAAGCAATTCTGTTATTTTTGGAAAGGGTGGATGTCATAATTCTAACTTTTGGTGTATATAAGCACCAATGTTGTAGCCCAAGTTTAATGTAGTAGATGGTTAGACATGTGTTTACATATTACTTGGAGTAGGGTGTCAACATTTTAATTTAAACAAATCACAAAACAATAACTTTGAAACACTGGGCATAGTCTTTTGAAATGGTACTCGGAATTTATTACTATTAGGTTTTTTCCACTTGGTAAATAGAATGTTTTAAAACTTTGAACTCTAGCTATTAAACACAAAGTATGAAATAAATGGCTTTTTAAAAAATGAATAGACTATCACTTTAAAATAATGTCTTTGAAACAATATCCTGTGAATGGTTGAATATAAGCAACATATCATTGGAAGAGGTTGATCAGAAATTGTTAACTATGTACAAAATATCCTCCCCATTTCCTTCTAGAGTTCGTAGTGCTTCTCTTGCATTTCAGAGCCTGCTTCCCTGCCCCCAACCCAAACACATCAGCTTTCAAATAACATGACAGCAAATGCCGACAGTGTTAAGAGAACAAATATATGAATGTGTCACATACATTTGTGACTTTCCATTTCCAAAGAGTCTCTCCATTGACCTTGGTTGGCTTTTCGTTTTTGGGATATGCAGATACCGTGGATCTTCATTGTAGCTGAAGGTTCAGTGTTTTCACACTTAAATGGCCATTTGTTTTCTTTAAGAGCTCCCTGAGTTTTAAATGGTTACATTAGAATTTGTTATAGTCATTTCATCTACTGAAAATCATGAGTGATGCATTAAGGAAACTAAAAGCAGCACAACTCACAACTCTGAATCCATCAGAGGATCTGATGTGAGTTAAGTGAGCAATATCAAAGTAGAATTTAATGTTGATGTGATATTTGTGTCACTGCGTTGCCAGAAATTATTCTAAAATGAAACTGCTTGTTTCATTAAAAAGTACACAGTCTGCTATAAATTAAACTGGAAGTAATCACTACTTCAATTGTTGCAAAAGTAATTTGCAAGGGGACATTTGGCAATGTGTGAAGACATTTTTGGCTGCCACAACTTGAGGGGAGGCAGTTCTACTGGTAATGGGTAGAGACAAGGGATGTTACTAAGTATACTACGATGCACAGGACAAAGAATTATCCAGCCCCAAAGGTCAAACCGTTAAAGTTGAAAAAAAAACCCAAACTAAAAGAACTCACAAGTCTACTTGAAAAATAGGCCTAAAGGGCATTCATTTATTGAGCATTTGCTATATGCTATGCTATGTGTAAGGAGCTAGGTCCCTAGGTGGCACAAATAGTTTTCTGGCTATCAGCTGAAAAGTTGGCAGTTCAAATCCACCTAGCAATACTATGGAAGAAAGACCTGGCAATCTACTGCTGTAAAGATTATAACCAAGAAAACCCTATGGAGCTCAGTTCTATTCTGTAACACACAGAATCAACTCAGCAGCAACTGGTCTGGTTTGGTTTTAAAGCTCTATACAGTAGCACTTAGCATGCATTTAGAATTCATGCATTGAATCAAGTTACTTTAATCTCCATTTGAAGTGTATGTTAGATCCAGGATTGAAATCAGTGCTTCTGATTCTAAAATTCACCTTTTAGTTAAAATACAATTTTCAACAACCTTACAATTATTCACTGATTAAATCTCTTTTCCTCCTAACTCACCCTGAATATTTAACAACTCCCAGCAGTTAACATCCCTTGTAATGGCAGTGATTCTTATGGTTTGGGTGGGTGCAGGTTTGTAATTTAGAAAAGGACAGGCAGATAGTTCTGATACAACAGGCCATCCTTTCCTCCTCTAATCCTTTCTCTTGTCTTCCTACTCTTCACTAAGAGCCACTGGTCTAATTGAGTAATTACTTCACATAATGCAATGTGAGTACTATAGGGCAGTATGTCTTAAAAGACTAAATCGTGTAGAGATTCACATGTCAATGGGGATAAACAAAATTGTAAGAAAAGGCTTTGTGGAGGATTATTTCATGTGGCCTTTGGGCTTGTAGAATGACCAGCAGACAGCTATGCCGACTACAACATTAATATAATTTCTGTGCTTGAGCACTAAATTTGGCTTTGAGTTTCTGTTGAACTAGGGAAAACGTGGAAACAAACTACAAAATTATTGTCATCTGATAAAATAGCAATTTTTCAAATGGAACATACTTTTTTCTGTTATGTGTTTTATTATTATTGTTATTATTATTAAAGTAATTATGAACTTAGAAGGAAAAAATTGTCACAACAATTAAATCCATTACCATTTTGATCTCTCTCTTGGATTTCTAGTTGTAGATGTCCTTAAGAATAACCATGTTGAGGCTACAAACAGGTCACATTAGCATTAACATCTCTGTGTTACTGGCTCATAGAGTTCTGATGGCACAGTAGTTAAAGCACTCAGCTGCTAACCAAAATGTTGGCGGTTTGAACCTACCAGCTGCTCCACAGGAGAAAGATGAGGCAGTCTGCTTATAGCCTTGGAAACTTTATGGGGCAGTTCAGAAGCAACTTGATGGCAGTGGGATGAATTTTATAACTGGTTCTGTATCCCCACCTACAATTATCCCTTATGGGCATAATTGGGGTATTTCTCCAGTCCCCTCCTTGGTTATTTCTGGGTATGCCCAGGCCTCAGATGAGTCAGAATATAGAAACATGTTGATGCCTGAGTATGTTACTGCTCTCTGCCCAGCCTCACCAACACTCTGCAAATGTGCCCCATTGCTGCTCGTGGGAGAATCCTGCCCTGGCTAGGGTGCCATCTCATGATTCATCCCAAAGATGCAGTAAGCCTTTTGCTAGTCATTCATGCCTTCCCATTGATTTCACTTACAAGTGGAAATGAGGATAGACTGCTATCCCAGCTTCACTTTGACCTGTCATGTAGACCTTAGAGGCCTTATTAAAAAATTTTACTTCCTCTCTCTTTCCCTTTCCCTTTCCCTCTTTCTCTTTTTCTCTTTTCCCCTTACTTTCCTTCTCTCAACTTCCTTCCCTCAGTGCTTATGATAGTGTGCCAGGAAGTCCACAAAATAAAGACCAGCTCTTCCCTAAAGGACTTGTAGACTAGAGAGACTCACATTAAGTGAATAATTACACATAGTAATTTATAGTTGTGATAAATACGATGAACTGTATGGTACATGGTACAATACAGTTTTTGCCTAGAAACTATATACCAAAAACCAAACTCACTGCTGTTGAATCGATTTCAACTTACAGAGAACGCCATTGGATTTCCAAGGCTGTAAACCATTATGGAAGCAGACCACCTCATCTTTCTTCCACAGAGTGGCTGGTGGGTTTGAACTACAAATCTTTTGGTTAGTAGCCAAATGCCTTAACCACTACACTGCCAGAGCTCCTTACAAACATGGAAAAGGCTATAATCATCTTCCTGTGATGAGCTTGACATGAGCTTGAAATCAGTTCAAGTAGCTCATATTAATCACCATATTTCCTCCATATCCTTTGTGTCCTCCATCCTCAGGAACCCATGCACTACTTATCTTTTGACTCCTTTGTTTCAAAACACAAAGTAATAAAAAACACTCCTGCAAGTCAACTTGTGCAAATAGGTGCCTATGTGTCTGCTAACTTCACAGCTATGTCAGAAAAGCCAGGCAAGTCAGAATTTCATAAGAATTATCTAGGACCACCTCTATACATTTAAAAAAAAATTTTAATTGTGATTTAGGTGAAAGTTGACAGAGCAAATTCATTTTCCATATGTCAGTTCATATACATTTTGTCTCATGACATTGACTGCAATTCCCCACAATTAACAGCTCTCTTCCCACTTCCTCCCAGTAGTTACCTCTTCTCTGTCCTTTCCTCCCATGCACTCCCACCCCCCAGGCTATCTCCCTGTGTATACACTGCCCTTCTATTCTCCCATGATTGATTTCTCCAAATAGTGTATCTACCTGATGTAAACATTCAGTCTATATGCCTATCTATTATCTATTTAGAAGCCACAGGAGTGAGTTCAATTCCAGGCCTGAAGGGCAGCTAGGGGCCATAATCTTAGGGGTCTCACCAGGCTCTATCAGACCAGCAAACCTGGTTTTTTTTTTTTTTTTAAAGATTTTAAGCTTTGTTCCACATTGTTCTCCCACTCTATCCAGGATCTCCAGCACCAATCCCCCTCCAAGTGGTTGACAGTGATAGCTGGGCACCATCTAGTTCTTCTGGTAGGACTACTTCTATACATTTTAAATGCACACAAACACACAATGCTTTAATCATTTTGCCACAGAATGCTTTCACAGTACTTTATCAGTATTCTTGCTTTTTTTATGATTGCATATAAGTGCCCAGCTGGATTGTGTGGCACATTTTACACAAACGTTACTCTTACACATAAGTTACTTCCAATTTTTCCAGTTATATGTAGTTTTCAAGGTGATAGCTTGATGATTATAGACTTTTCCTTGTGTAGAACTGCTGTTATAGGACAGATTCCCAGAAGTGGAATTGTTAGAGAATTAACTCTTAATAAAATATATGGCTAGGTTGTTTTCAGAGGACACTGACATCAAATTCTGAGGGGATTCTGTTCTGTGGATATTTTAAAAATGGACATTGAGAAACATACTGGAGGTTTTCAGTGGGGATTTCAGAAAAAGTGCAAAAGCTTTCATATGGCCTCTTCCATTAACTATTAAAACTGAGGGTCCAAAATTAGAGAGGACTGAGAACAGTTCTACAGAATTATAAGCAAACTAAGACCAAAAACACTTTTTTTGGTCTGTTCTAACTTGGTAGTATTTGTATTTAGGTCTTCACAGGGAATGGCAAAAATGTTCTTTTATAGCATTTTACACCCAGACTTTGGACAGTAGCTGGATACATTTTCTGACAAGATTCTTTTGCTGCTGGTATTCTAATGCTGGTCAAAGAAGGATCCAGATGCTCTGGGTGCCATGTGAATAGGTGACAGACTGACATTCTATAATGAATGGTTGTATTGAATGCAGGGCCCAGAAGTACCAGCAGGCAATGAGTTGGGTTTTCCTTCCCCGGTCCCATTGTTTTAGTTTTGGACACAAGTGAAAATCAAAACCCCAGAATTTCAGCCTACTCAATGTGAGGACCATGAGGGTGAAGACCTTTATGATGATCCATTTCCACTCAGTGACAGTAAATAATCCTCATGCTGTATGTACACTTATATAACTTTTTCTGTTGTATGTGTGTGGGTGTCTTCATGTCAGAATCTAATAACTGCAACAAGAACTATGTTAATCAACTGTTTATGTTATTGGTAAAGCAACAGTAGGCTATTATAGTAATTAAGTTTTGGGGGAGTCAGAAGTTAACACATGAATTTTCGACTGCATGGGTGATTGGCACCACCCAGCTCCCACATTGTTTAAAGGACAACTATATATATTTTACCATAATACAAAGAAAAGAAAAAAATATAAAATAAAAATTAAAAAAAAAAATCCAGAATTCCACATGGCATTGTTTATCTACATTTGGATTATGTAAGAACTGCATCACAATCTTAAGAGAATTTTATCATTTCTTTGATGTAACATCTGATTTTGCATAACTCTGGGTTTTTCATGTCGTTACTGCATATTGCACCTCTAAGTAACTCCAAATTCATTGTTGACTAGAGATGTTTAATATTAACGAATTGAATTCTGAAGAATATCTGCTGAAAACATTTTTGTCAGTTTTAAAAATAAATTTCTGAAACATAGAGCTATTTATTTCATATTTTCAGTACATAGTATTGAGTTTTTGAAACAAGTGAAAGACTTAAAGGATGTAAGGCTAAGATAGAACCTGTGAGAATATAACATAGTCTCTCAAGTTACTCACTTTGTCAGAGTTTTATAGAAGTATAAGCTTTATAAAGACATTTTTTTGCAATAGATGTATTTCAGTGTGGCATAGTACCTAAGGCACTTGACTGCTAACTAGAAGGTTGGCGATTCAAACCCACCAGCCACTCATCGGAAGGAAGATTGGGCACTCTACTTCTGTAGTGATATTGCCTTGGAAACCGAAGGAGGGGTCACTATGAGTCAGAGACGACTCCACGGCACATAACAACAACAGAGTTTGGACCATTGCTAATTTCTATTCAGAAGTGGAAAATATGTGAATAATTGTTTCTAAAAGTTATACTCTGTTCAGGACTCCCCCCCTGCCCCGCAAAGTGAAAGAATATAGTAGTGATGGGTTGTGACATAGTTATGATTAAACCTGCTTGTTCCTCATGCAAGATATTTGCCTGAGAGACTCAGACTTTGCTGTTGAGTTTTGATGGGGAAGCTATAATTGTTAAAGGATGTTCTTTATTAAAAATAAAATGGAACCCAGGTAAAAGGAGTGGGATATAAACGATAGTTGTAAGCAAAAAAAAAAAAAAACCTGATAATCTTATTGGGAAATCTAAATAAATATAGACCCCTCCCTGAAAAAGAAAAAAAGAATCTTAATGGTGAGTGGTTAAAACAAGGTTAAATCAAATATTAGACAATAACATGGAAGATGAGAGAGGAGAACCAGAATGTTGAGGCATTCTGAGGCATGGCTACTTTACATTACATTTTATGGGGGGAGTCATTGACCTACTTTACATTCTTAGTCAAAAATAGATTATAAATTTTTAAGGCTGACTGTTAATGGACAGATACAGTATAGTATTTTCCAAGTCAAAATATGGGATTAGGGAAAACATGATCAAACCCCTCCCTACAAGGCAGAAGATGATGTTTTTGTTTTACATTTTTTTTTTTAAAGGGGAACTAAAAAAAGCATGGTGAATAGAAATCACCAAATAAACTGATCTAGTTAGTCCAGATGTATAATAGGCACTATAAATAGAAATGATTAAATTAAAATGTCAATAATCAAAAAAGCTAAACTCATTGCTTTCGAGTTGGTTCTAACTTATAGTGACCCCTCCTTGGGTTTCCGAGGTGGTATCTCTACAGAAGTAGATTGCCCAGTCTTCCTTCTAAGGAGTGACTAGGGGGTTTAAACTGCCAGCCTTCTGGTTAGCAGTCATATGCCATAGGCACTATGCCACCAGAGCTCCTAAAATGTTAATAATAATTAACATTTATTAAGTGGATAGTATGTGAACATTTAATTATGCTCATGAAGAACCTGTACATAGACCAAGAGGCTGGCTGTCGTACAAACAGAACAAGGGAATACAACATGTTTTAAAATTAGGAAGGGTGTGTGTCAGGGTTGTATCCTTTCACCATACTTATTTGATCTGTATGCTGAGCAAATAATTTGAGAAGCTAGATTATATGAAGAAGAATGCGGCATCAGGATTGGAGGAAGGCTCATTAACAACCTGTGATATGCAGATGACACAACCTTGCTTGCTGAAAGTGAAGATGACTTGAAGTACTTACTGATGAAGATCAAAGACTACAGTTTTCAGTATGGGTTACACCTTCATATGAAGGAAACAAAGGTCCTCACAATTGGACCAATAAGCAACATCATGATAAGTGGAGATAAGTTTGAAGCTACCAGGGATTTCATTTTCCTTAGATCCACAATCAGTACCCATGCAAGCAGCAATAAAGAAATCAGACATTGTTGCTTCCAAAGACTTCTCCAAAAGAGTAAAAAGAATCTACATATTGGGAAAAAATATGTGGCAAAGACATATTTGACAAGGAACTTATTTCTAAAATTTATAGAAATCTCCAACACCTCAACAACAAAAAGACATAATCCAGTTTAAAAAATGGGCAGAAGACATGAATAGACACTTCACCAAAGAAGATATTCAGGCATCCAACAAACACATGAAGAAATGTTCATGATCATTAGCCATTAAAGAGATGCAAATCAAAACAACAATGAGATACCACCTTGCCCCAGCACTCATAGCAAAGTTCAACAAGACAGAAAATAACAAATGGTGGGAAGGATGCAGAGAAATTGGGACTCTCATACACTGCTCTTGGGACTGTAAAATGATACAACCACTGTAGAAAGCAGTTTGGTGATTCCTTAAAAAGTTGGAATTAGAAATACCATTTGACCCAGCCATTCCATTACTAGGTATATATCCTAAAGAAGAGAGAGCCAGGACAAGAACAGATATATGCACACCCATATTCATTGTAGCACTATTTACAATAACCAAAAGATGGAAACAACCTGGGTACCCATCAACAGAAGAATGGATACCCAAACTATGGTACATACACACAATGGAATACTATGCAACCGTAAAGAATAACATTGAATCTGCAAAACACTGCATAACATGTATGAACTTGGAGGACATTATGCTGAGTGAAATAAGTCAATCACAGAAGGACAAATATTGTATTAGTCTGTTAGTGTAAAATGTCAAGGAAGGTGTATATATGGAAGGAAATTTTCTTTGTTGGTTATTAATAGTGGGAGGGGAGGTGAAGGAACACTGCTAGATAGGTAGAGACAAGTATTGGTTTGGGTGAAAGGAAGGGCGGTGTACCAAATGTGAATGATCAACATGGTGGCATTGAGGAAGAGGAAGACATAGAGAGAGGTACATGGGAGGTACAGACAACAAAGATAAACACTTTTGAATTGCGTTTTCAATTATGGCAAACATTGACCTATGGGTGGATAGCTGGGTGGACAGGCTGAACGATTAGGTATGTCTATGCAGTGGGGAGTGTGCCCATAACCATGTATAGGGTTGGCAGACAATGCTTCTACAATTGTATTTGTATGTTCTGTAAGAATTTCCAGATAAAGATTTTTAAGCATGGAGGATTCCAAGATGGCAGAATAGACAGAAAGACTGCACAGAACCTCTTCAACAGTGAAAAGGGGAACCAATTAACACAGACACAGAAGATAATCCTGGACCCCTGAGCCATGAAAGGAAGTATATAGAAGTGGACTAAACCCCAACTAGCAGAAGAATTTGCATGAAAATACCAAAAAAGGAGACATACGGAGCTGTGGTCTGGCAGCGATTCTGATGGCACGCACACCTTGGAGATTACTGAGTGGTGGTAGGACCAAAGAATTAACTAAAAATCAGCCCTGCTAGCAGGGGACTGCATGGAGGACTGCTCTGGTGGCTGTGGAATAAAAGGTGAAGCAGCGGGGAAGAGAAAGGCAGGCTGAGCTGTGGACTTTTGCCTGTCCAGAGGGTGCCGCCATTTTGAATGTTTATAAGTGGCTTGACCATTTTGGATATTTAAAGAGAAAGTGCTCTCCCAGATTCCAGGGGCTTAAGAACAGGTTCTGCTTGCCAGCAACCCCAAGGACACTCTGGACCTGAACAACTGAAAAGGCGCAACATTCCTCTTGTTACTCTTATACCCCACACCCACTTGGTGAACGGAGGTGCGGCCATCCCCCACTCCCATCCACCTTCTGGGCCCGCAGGAACTCCATCCCAGTCTGTGTGCTTGGACGGAGCCTGGGTACCCTGCTCTGTCCTTTGTAAAAAATTACAATTGAATAATGATCAAAAAACTAAACGCACAAGGACAAACAATACACTTTGTAATCACACAGGAACAGTAACCAAAAAAAGAAAAAAGGGAAAAAGAAGAAGAAAAAAACTGAGAAAACCTGCAATATCTGGGGATAGGGCACTAAGAGAAAAGGTAGAGGAGAATAATGAAGAAAAAATGGGAAAAATGCAAAATTGTCCCTCAAATATGCTGGTGAAATTAGGAGATTTCCAGATAAGCAGAAACTAAGGGAATTTGTTAAAACCAGACCAACTGTATAAGAGATACTAAAGGGAGTCCTTTGAACAGAGAACCAAAAATAGCAAA
>NW_006921731.1:3378545-3379390 GCF_000298275.1 Orycteropus afer afer
AAATAAGAAATGAAATGGGTGACATCACAGCAGAACCAACTGAAATGATAATATCAGGATACTATGAAGAACTATACTCCATCCAATTTGAAAATCTGGAAAAAATGGACAAATTTTTAGAAACACACCATTTACCTAAACTAACACAGACTGAGGTGGAAAAGTTGAACAGTTCCATCACAAAAGAAGAAATTGAACAAGTCATCAAAAAATTACCAACTAAAAAAAGCTCTGGCCCAGACGGTTTCACTGGAAAGAACTGATACCAATCCTACTCAAGCTAGTCAAAAACATAGAAAAGGATGAAATCCTCCCTAACTCATTTTATGAAGGAAGCATAACCTTGATACCAAAACCAGGCAAAGACATCACTCTAAAGGAAAACTATAGACCAATATCTATCATGAATATAGATGCAAAAATCTTCCACAAAATCCTAGCCAATACACTGCAACAACATATCAAGAAAATCATTCATTATGACCAAGTGGTGTTCATATCAGGTATGCAAGGATGGTTTAACATGAGAAAAACAATCAGCATCATCCACCACGTAAATAAAACAAAGGAGATGAACCACATGATCATATCAATTGATGCAGAAAAGGCATTTGATAAAATCTAACACCCATTCCTGATAAAAACTCTCAGCAAAATGGGAATAGAAGGGACATTCCTCAACATAATAATCTATGCAAAACCAACAGGCAACATTATTCTCAATGGAGAGAGACTGAAACCATTCCTTTTGAGAACAGGAACCAAGCAAGGATGCCCGCTATCACCACTTCTATTCAACATTGTACTGGAAGTCCTAGCCAGGGCCATAAGGCAAGAAAGGGAAA
>NW_006921731.1:3381574-3405423 GCF_000298275.1 Orycteropus afer afer
AAGAGAAGGGCAATGTACCAAACGTGAGTGATCAACATCGTGGCATTGAGAAAGAGGAAGAGATAGAGAGGTATGTGGGAGGTACAGACAACAAAGATGAGCCTTTTTGCACATATAGTACTGCGTTGTCAGTGAAGGCAAACATGAGTATATGGGTGGATGGATGGGTGGACAGCCTGAACTAATAGGTATGTGTATGAAGCGGGGAGTGTACCTAAGAACATGTAGAGGGTTGGAAGACAATGGTCCTATAAGTTCATGTGTATGATCTGATTTCCCAGGTATATAGTAGAGCTGACAAGGGGCAGGGTTGTGGTCACTGCTTGGTCACAGCCAGCTACCCAGAGTGACCGAGTAGTTGAACATGTGGGCTCGGGACCATAGTCGCAGAGGACATCAAGCTCAATTGGGATAACATACTACACAAAACATTGTTCCACCTCCTACTTTGGCAAGTAGCAAATGGGATCTTAAAAGTTTGCAAGCTGCCATCTAGATGCAGTGATGGGTCTCTCCTCGTCCACAGCAAAGAAGAATGAAGAAAACTAAAAATACATTTAAACAATTAGTCCTAGCCACTGGTACACCATCCAATCTGCAGCCTGTATGACTGTGAGACCAGAACTAGATGGTGCCTGGCTAACACTGTCAGCCACTTGGAAAGGGATCTATGTAGGAGATCCTTGATAGAGAGGGAGAACAATGTGGAATAAAACTCAAAATCGTTTGGAGAAAAAAAAAGGGGGTGGGGCGGACCAGGTTTACTGGTCCGATAGAGCCTAGTGGAACCACTATGGCCTTAGCTGTCCTTCAGGTCTGGAATTGAACCCACACCTGTGGCTTCAAGCCCCCCAAAAAAAGAATTTCCAGATATATAGTAGAGCTGACAAGGGACAAGGTTGTAGTCACTTCTTGGCCACAGCCAGCTACCTGGAGGGAGCGAGTAGTTCAACCTGTGGGTTCAACTATGGTTGCAGGGGGCATCAAGCTTAATTGATGTAACATACTACACAAAAACATTGTTCCACATCCTATTTCGGTGAGTTGTGACTGGGATCTTAAAAGCTTGCAAGCAGCCATCTAGATTTAATGATCCAGAAGCCATCTAGATGCTTAGTCCAGAGCAAAGAAGAATGAAGAAAACCAAAGACTCATGGAAATAATTAGTCCAAGGGACTGATACACTATGCGATCCTCAGCCTATATGACTATGAAACCAGAAGAACTAGATGGTGCCTGGCTACCATTGTCAGCCACTCAGAGGGCATCTATATTGGAGATCCTGGATAGAAAGGGAGAACAAGGTGAAACAAAATTCTAAATCATTTAAAAAAAAAGGAGGGGGAGTTTCCAGATTTGCTGGTCTGACAGTACCTGGTGGAACCCCTGAGACTATGGCCTCTAGCTGTGTTTCAGATCTGGAATTGAACCCACTGTGAAGGCTTCCAGCCAAACAAAAGTCAGGCATATGAGCTGAATATTTACATTAGGTAGATATCCTTCAAGAGATTAATAATGGAAGAGTAGAAGGGCTGTGTATGCATAAAGAGACAGTTCGGTGGGGGAGGCAGGACTGCATGGGGGGGAGTCAAGGAGGAGGTGTCAATGGGGAGGAAATGGAAGAGAGCTGTTGCATTGTTGGAAATTGCAGTCAATGTCATGAGATAAAGTGTATATGAACTCCTGTATGGAAAATGATTTTGCTTTGTAAACATTCACCCTAATCACAATAAAAAGTAAAAAGAGAAAGTGTAATTTGTATCAGCAGAAAGGAACAGGGAGAACATCATAAACACAAAATGATCATGGCTTCCAGTTCAGATGGGGTAAGGTGGGGGATAATTGTCCCTGAAGAGAGGTAAAGGCCACTGTGCAAGAATTTAGTTTTGGTGTTCTGCCACTTCTCTCAGGAATTTGCCTCATAATTCAGGAAGCTAGAAGTCTAAATTCAGGCCATCAGCTCTAAGAGAAGGTCCTTCTTTGTCTTTTTCAGCTTCTCATAGCTACTGGCAAGACATGGTGGTCCTGGCTTATAGATGTAACTGCCTCTGTGTTCACATGGTTTCTTCACATTGTGTGTGTGTCTCTTATCTACTCTTTATAGGACACCACTCAGAAGTGATTAGGACCCAACGTACTGTGTTATGACCTCAATAGCATAACAAAAGAAAACTTTTTTCCAAAGGTCATATTACAGGTACCAGGGTTAAGACTTGCACATTTCATTTTAGGGACATAATTCAATCTATGACAGATGCTTTCCGGCTTTAACATCCCCAGTATTTAAATTTCAGATGGGACTTCTGGCATGGGGTGCAAGTCCCCTCCATGTACTCTACCTATGAATATGACCTGCACTTAAGAGGACAGCAGTGTAAGCAACACTTGAAATGCATATCTCCAGGTGAAGGGGCAGGAAGGAAGAATGTTTCTTTGAAGCTGCTTTGAATAGTACTGAAACTCAAAATCCAGTCAAGTCAGGCCTCCAGTGATCTATCTGGTACTTCTGGACTAGTGGCTTTGTAGACTCTTGGGTTTGTGTCTGGGTATCTGGCAGGGACTTCACATAAGTCAGGATGTCTCCCTCTCACTGGTTTCCAATGAGAAACTATCTGGGCCTTATGATCCAGACAGGAAGTTGTTGAGGGTAGGGGCAAATTGAATGGCTTCAAACCCTCGGGTGAGAAACAATAATCCCAGTAGGGAGAGAAAGAGGAGTTTGTCTTTTATGGATTGAATTTTACCCACACCACATATGCATCAACTTGGCTGGGCCATGATTCTTAGTGGTTTGGCAGTTATGTAATGATATAATTTGGCAATTAAGTAATGATGTAATCATCCCCTGTGATGTGATCAGTCAATCAGTTGTAAGGGGATTGGGGTGGAATGCAACTTCCTTAAGTCAGCCCTGATCCAATATAAGGGGAGTTTCCCTGGGGTGTGGTCTGCATCACCTTTTATCTTAGAACAGATGAAAGGAGTGAGAAGTGACCAATGAAAGGGACAAGAAGAAGAGCTGGGAGCAGCACATCCTTTGGACCAGGGTCCCTGTGCTAAGAACCTCCTAGAGCCAGGTGAAAATTATTGCCAAGACCCATGGAGATCTCCACGAAAGGTCAGGCTCACAGATGTTTAAAGGAGACCTTCCCCAGAATCAACAGAGAAAACTTCCCCTAGAGCCAGTGTCCTGGATCCAGACTTCTAGCCTCCTAAGCTGTGAAAGAATAAATTTCTGTTTGTTCAAGCCATCCACTTGTGTTTCTGTTAAAGCAGCACAAGATAGCTAAGACAATCTCCATTTCTTTATGTATCTGTTCTTAAACCACTCAGATTGCCCAACACTCAGGCCTCGAGTTCACTGACCTCCTCACTTTTTATAGATTATTCCCCATCCCACCTGTATTAGATTCCTAGGACTGCAATAACAAAATACCACAAACTGGGTGACTTATAATAGCAGAAATCCATTATCTTGCAGTTCTGTAAGCTAGGAGTCCAAATTCAAGGTACCCGGCAGATCATGTTCTATTTCTCCAGGGAACCATTCTGCCGTGTCTCTTTCAGCTCTAGGGGCCCCAGGCATTTCTTAGAGTTCCTTGGCTTGTGGATGCGTTTTACATGTTCATCTGTGAGGCCATGTCTCTATATAACCACCCTGTATGTAACCATTTTAAGTATGTAACCATTTTGCAATATGCCTTAGCATTCACTTCACGCTTTAGTGCTTTAGTTACTGGAAAAACCACAAAGAGTCCTAACTACCCCCACCTCATTGATACTCCCAACCATTCCCCTTAGCAACAACCAATCAGTAAATGATAGAGAAATACCTTACCTAAAATAGTTAGAAACGGCAGTTGGTGGCTTCGGCCCACAAGACAGAGCCAATCAAGTAGGAACAACTAGCAACTTGAAAAATGTCAACCAATCCTGTAATTTTCTGATTGAAACTTCCTTGTTCCTGCTGTACCCCCTATAAAGACCTCATTACCCCTGAGTTTGGGGCTCTCAATCCTGAACCGCTGCGTCGGTGACGGTTGAGGGTCCGAGCTCGAGCTTGAATAAACAACCCCTATGCTTTTGCAGTGGAATCGGCTCCTTGGTGGTTTTTGGGGATTCAAGATCTGGGCGCAACACATCTTTCCTCCCCTCTATCTTTTTTATAGGGCCCCACTCAGTTGTATTAGGACCTACCCTACTATGCTATTGTTCTTGTTAGGTGCCGTCGAGTCGTCTCTGATTTATCGCAACCTTGTGTACAACAACAAAACACTGCCTGGTCCTGTGCTGGCCTCACGATCCCTGCTATACCTGAGCCCATCATTGTAGCCACTGTGTCAATCCCTCTTTTGAGGACCTTCCCCTTTTTCATTGACCCTCCACTTTACCAAGCATGATATCCTTCTGCAGAGAATGGTCCCTTCTGACAACATTACCAAAGTAAGTGAGATGAAGTCTGGCCATCCTTGCTTCCAAGGAGCATTCTGGCTGTGCTTCCTCCAGAACAGATCTGTTAGTTCTTTTAGCAGTCCAGGGTACTCTCGGTATTCTTCGCCAACAGAACTCAAAACCATCAACTCTTCTTCAGTCTTCCTTATTCATTGTCCAGCTCTCACATGCATATAAGGTGATTGAAAATACCATGACTTGGGTTAGACACGCCTTAGTGTTCAAGGAGACATCTTTGCTCTTCATCACTTGAAAGAGGTCTTTTGAGCAGATTCTCCCAATGCAGTATGTCTTTTGATGTCTTGACTACTGCTTCCATTAGTATTGACTTTAAAACCAAGTAATATGAAGTCTTTGACAATTTCAATCTTTTTTCCATTTATCATGATACTGCTTATTGGTGCAGGTGTGAGGATTTTTTTTTTTTTTTCTTTATATTGAGGTGTAATCCATTCATACTGCAGACTGTAGTCTTCAATCTTCATCGTAAGTGCTACAAGTCATCCTCACTTTCAGTGAAAAACAAAGTCATGTCATCTGCATATCATGGATTGTTAATGAGCCATCCTCCAATCATGATGCCACGTTCTTTTTCATATAGTCCAACTTCTCGGATTATTAGCTAAGCATAGATTGAATAAATTTGGCGAAAGGATACAGCCCTCACTCCCTTCCTGATTTTAAACCAGGCAGTATCCCCTTGTTCTGTTCAAACGACAGCATCCTGTTCTATCTATGTACAGGTTCCTCATGAGGACAATTAAGTGTTCTGGAATGCTATGACCTTATTTTAACTTAGCTGATAACATCTTCAAAGACCCTATTGCCAAACAAGATCATGCTCACAAGTACCAATGTTTAGAACTTCAACATAATTTAGGGGTGGCCACAATTCATAATGCTTTGTCCTCTTGCCCACCAAAACCTCATGTCCTTCCTATACGCAAAATACATTCACTCCATCCTAGCATCTCCAGAAGTCTTAGTCAGTTTCAACTCTAACTCCAGAATATAATTTTCTGAATTGTCTAAATCAGGTATGGGTGAGACAGGGTATACTCCATCCTGGAGCAAAATTTCCACGTGTGGACCTGTGAGATCTAGAATACAAGTTATCTACTTCCAAAATACAGTGGTGGCACAGGCGTAGGGTATGCATTTCCATTCTAAAAGGAAAAGAAAGTGGATGGAAAGAAGAGGTCATGGGAAGAGGTCATGGGTCCAAAGCAAGTTTGAAACTAGGCAGGAGAATTGCATTAGATTTCAAGGCTTGAAAGTAGTTCTCTGGACCCACCTGGTTGGCAGCTCAATCTCCTGAGCACACCTGGGCCTCAACCCTGTCTTCCAGGACCACCTGGGCATTGGCCCCATCCCTTCTTCCCTGGGCAGTGGCCCTGTTCCCTGGATCTGCATCAGGCCTTCTGGCTTTTGAACTGCTCTCAGGATCATCCTTTCCTTTTCTCAAAGGACACCAGATGTTTGCATATGAGTAGGACCATCAGCCTGTTTCCTGCTTGTAGAACCCCCATAGTCTAATAGTCTTACTTCATTTCATCCTGTCTGTGTCCCCTTCAGTCAAAGCTGGCAGCCTTTCTGCCGAGGCAGTTGCCTGGATCCATGAACCTAATCTCTAGCAGATGGCTGTCCAGCCACTGTTGGTATCCTCTCCGGAGTAATTTTTTTTTTTTTTTTTCCATTGTGATTTGGTTGAAAATTTCCAGACCAAATTGGTTTTCCATTCAATTTCATTGCAGTCCCCACAGTGTAGCAGCACTCTTCCCATTTTCTCCCTGTGTTT
The DNA here is from genome assembly GCF_000298275.1 of Orycteropus afer afer. Classification (NCBI taxonomy): domain Eukaryota; kingdom Metazoa; phylum Chordata; class Mammalia; order Tubulidentata; family Orycteropodidae; genus Orycteropus; species Orycteropus afer. The sequence continues at coordinate 3,387,825 of NW_006921731.1, forward strand.
ACCATTTTCCCCCTGTGTTTACCATTTTCCTTCATCTTTCTTTCCTATATCTTCCTGTCTTTTTAGCTTTATCCCTGGGCAAATGCTATCCTTTTGATCTCCTATAGCTGATTGCTCTAATGAACACATACCTTCCTGGTATTATTGTTCACCTTATAAGCCTGTCTGTAGTTTGGCTGAAAGTTGAGCCATGGGGGTGGGTTCAGTTCATTTCTTCAAAGGTGTCTCAGGGGTTCAGAGCAAGTTTTATAGTATAGATAGACTGAATTTTCCAGTTCTTCAAGTTCTACTTTCCGCAGATGTCCACAAACATCTTCATTTCTTTGTAAGGCCTCATCAGAAGCACATTTAACATCTACATTTCTAGAAACATTCTGTTCATGAAGATTAAAGTTTTGTCTACAAATTTCATTTCTTTCTGAGCCCTCACCAGAATTGCTTTTAATGTCCATAATTATACCGTGTTTCTTTGGTCTTCCACGGAGTGGGTGGTGGGCTTGAATCACCAGCCTTCTGGTTAGCAGTCAAGTGCCTTAGACACTATGCCATCAGGGCTCCTTTACATCAGGACAATCTAGGCTTTAACTATTCCTGTTTTTAAAAACTCTTCTAGCCTCTGTCCATTACCCAATTCCAAAGCTATTTCCACACATTTAAGAATTTGTTACAGTACCACTTTACTCTTGGTACCAAAATCTGTATTTGTTTTCTAGGGCTGCTGTAGTAAAGTACCACCAATTGGGTGGTACTTTTTCATAAGAACAGAAATTTATTATCTTAATGTTCTGGGGCCTAGGAGCCCAAATTCAAGCTATGCTCACTCTCTCTGGTCTAGAAGATCCTTCCTTGTCTCTTCCAGCTTCTGGTAACCTCAGGCATTTCTTGGCTTGTAGATGCATTTTCAAAAAGCTGTCATCCCCCTCTGTATCCCTTTTATAGGATCCCCTTCAGATTGGTTAGCCCCCACCCATTCGGATACGACTTCATAATTAACTGATAATATCTTCAAAGATCCTGTTTCCAAAAAAGATCATGTTCATAGGTATCAGGGGTTAGGACTTCTGTGTAAATTTTGGGAGCACACAATTCAATCCATAACACCGCCCCTGCCACCCAGCTCCAACAGTCATGCTCATGACTTCTCATATTACTTCTAAGTCTCTGTTTCAGACTTCCCTCTCTGACCTCTTACTCCTGTAGCTATGGTCACACCAACAATTCTTTGACCCCACTAAGACCTTTATTCCTTTAACTTTACCACTTTTTCTTGTCCATGATATGTCCTTACTTCCCACATTATCCAGCTTAGATCCCAAAGCCCATCACAACGAACATTTGTCTTTCCCCTACATCAAACTTGCCTGACACTTCTGATTTTTCTTCTTACTTCACTAACCACTCTCTCTCTTTTATCTTCACTGGAGCCTCATTCTCTGCCTGACCTGTAACTTCCAATGTAGAAGTGCCCCAGAACCTAAATCTATGGGTCTCTTTTCTTCTCTGTGTTTTCTACCCCAGTTAAATCTAACTTGACCTAGCTGAGCACGGTTGGAGAAAAACACTGTTATGTCAACTGTTCTCACTTTAACTTATGACCACAAACCTCAAGTGGGTAATTGGCAAATTACTTTTCCCTAATAAATCCTCTTTCTTAATCTTTAAGATAGTGCATGTTTTTAAAAATCTTGTTCCAAAACCTACATTGGTGAGTAGTGATGGGGGTCTTAAAAGCTTTCAAGCAGCCATCTAAGATGCAGCTAATGGTCTCCTATTGTCAGAAGCAAAGAAGAGTGCAAAATAAAATAAAAACCAAGGACATTTGGAAGCAGTCAGCCCTAGGACATGATGGACCTCAAGACTGGAAGAACCAGATGATGGTTCCTGGCTACAAATGCCAACCACTTGGGAAGGAATCAAAACTGGAGATCCTGGATAGAATGGGAGGAAAAACATGTAACAAAATCCAAAAACACAATAATGACCAGAATTACTGGTTGGATGGACTCTGCTGGGGTGCCCAGTACTATGGCCCTGGAATACACTTTGGGCCTGGAATAAAACTCACTCTCAGGGGCTGGCTCTTAGCCTAATAGTAAATAAGATGTTCACGCAAACCACTCAACACAAGGTGGCATACCAACATACTCTATGGAGATGCATCCCTTGGAGCAATTGACCATTGGGCACCAGAGGAGCAACATTCCCACTGAGGAAATGCAGGACACACAGGAGTGCACAACTATGAGGGGGTTTGGGGGACTGGGTTACTGGGCAGGGAGGAGAGGAGAGTGGATTAGGGTTGGGGATGGTAACTGGGGAGTGAAACCAAATGTACATGAAATGTTGAATGTAAAACAAACTGCTCTGTAAACTTGCACCTAAAGCACAATAAAAAATTGGGAGCTCTGGTAGCATAGTGCCTAAGGCACATAACAACAACAAGAACATGTTTTACAAAAGTCTTCTCTGCCCCTCCCCCAGCACGTGACCCTGCTTTATACTTTTTGAGAAAACAGAAGGAATCAGATGAGGCCAGCTTCATCTCAACGTCAAATATATCGCTTTATCAGCATCTGCACTCATTTACTTTGTCTTCTCTCTTGTTGCAGAGGAAAAGTTCTTTTTCCTGGCAAGGCTTTCACTTCACTTGTGTCCTGAATCTTGTCTCTTCTCACCAACCCAAGGACTCAGCTTCCATGATTATCCACACTCCTGTCTCATCAATTTTTCATTCTACTGAATTGTTCCTACCAGAATGCAAATATGCTATAACATCTCCATTGACCCTATGACTGCACTGTTGTTGTTGTTATGTGCTGTCGAGTCGCACCTGACTCATAGTGACCCCTCCTTGGGTTTCCGAGGCAGTATCACTGCGGAAGTAGATTGCCCCATTTTCCTTCCGAGGAGTTGCTGGTGGGTTTGAACCACCACCCCTCTGGTTAGCAGTCCAGTGCCTTAGGCACTATGCTACCAGAGCTCCCACTATCTACTGTCTTATTTTTCCATTTTCCTTGCCATGGAAACTTTAGAAAAAAGTGGACTATATGAGCAGTTTCTAAGGTGTGACTATTGGTCTCTCCCCATCCAGAGCAAAGAAGAGAAAAGAAAATCAAAGATGCAAGGAAATAATTAGTCCAGAGGACCCATGGACCCCTTGAATCTCAGCCTCCATGACCCTGAGAACAGAAGGACTAGATGGTGCTAACATCTCTGAAAAGGATCACAATAGGAGGGCGCAGATAGAGTGGAAGAAAAATCTTGGAACAGAACTCAAAATCATAAAAAAAAAACCTGGCTGTTAGTGATTGGTGTAACCCTTGAGACAGTGGCCCTTAGACACCTAGCCTGGAACTGACCTCACTTATGGCTCAACTTTCAGCCAAACAATAGACAGCCTCATAAAGTGAACAGTAACACCAGGGAGGTAAGCACTCATTAGAACAAGCAACAATACGAGATCAAAAGGACAGCCTTTGCCCAGGGATAAAGCTCAGCCGGAAGGTATAGGAAAGAAGTCAAAGTGAAATGGCAAACACAGGGAAGAAGTGGGAAGAGTGCTCTTGCATTGTGGGGGCTGCAATCTGCCACAAAACAAAATGTGTATGAATTGTTTAGTGGAAAACCAATTTGCTCTGTAAACTTTTACCAAAGTAAAAAAGTTGACTATATTTTTCCACTCATCCCCATTCCCCCTTTTAAGCTATTACCATCAAGTTTTTATATATGTAACTGTACTGAAACCATTCTGAGAAATGATGACCTAATGTACAAAGTAACCTCCTGAAAGAGCATTAGGACCCAGAGGCACAGACCAAAACACACCAAGAATGTAGCCTGAGATATTCCAGGGAGATTAGCCTTGAGAAAAACAGGACCCACCTAGTGTTGATGCCTTCCAGAACTAAAGATAAAATTTTATAGTCATAACTAAGCAGCCATTCTTTGTCCTTTTTCACGGATCAAAGGACCCTGTCTTTGGGAAATGGAATGTCACATGTGTGACGATAAGCTTTAGCTCAATATATACGTTTTGTATTTACCCACCAGGGGCGGCTGACTTTTAGAGTATTCTGAAACTGTCCATTGCCTGCTTATGCATATTCCTTCTCTCTTCTCTTGGTGTGACTGAATTAACTCTGCATTGTTATGGCTAAGAGCTCACATTTTGAGTAAAAGAAAGATCATGAACAAACTTTCTCTTGCCAAACCCAGTGGTCAGTTATGGGTCCTCACCTTACTAGATTTCTTCACAGCATTCATCTGAACACTGTTTCCTACTTCAAAGTTGTGGCTTCTGTAACATAATCTAATTTTCCTTTTACTTTGCTAGCTACCCTTTCTCAGTCTCCTTTGCTGGAGCCTCATTTTCTGCCTGATTTCTGAAGTAGAAAGGCTCCAGAACTTAGATTTTGGCTCTTTATTGTTCTCTAGCCATGTTTTCTTCCCAGTTGATTTCAACCAGGCATTTGGCTTTAAATTCTATCTATACTAAGATTTTCAAAATTATTCTTTTTCCCTGAGTTTTAGACTGGCTTAATCATCTATTTACTTGACATCCCCACTTAGCTAAAAGGTGTCCTAAACTTAACATGTTCAAACAGAACTCTTGATTTCATCCCCCTCCTCTCAAGGTTGCTTCTTCAGCTCAGTCTATGTTCATTTCAGTCAGTTACACCTATATTTATACAGTTTCTCAGGTTAAAAACTAAGTGATGGGGTGTTGGCAAGCAAGATGTATGGGTTATAATTGTTGTTGTTGTTGTTGTTATGTGCCGTCGAGTTGGACCCGACTCATAGCGACCCCTCCTTGGGTTTCCAAGGTAGTTATCACTACGGAAGTAGATTGCCCAACCTTCCTTCCGAGGAGTGGCTGGTGGGTTTAAACTGCCAGCCTTCTGGTTAGCAGTCAAGTGCCCTAGGCACTATGCTACCAGAGCTTCTGGGTTATAACTAGGAGATAATTTACATCTGTGACATTAGACGACGTGTAGCATTGGGAAAGTCAACTGCGAAGGAACTGTATCAAGTGCTGAGGAGCAAGGATATCTCCTTGAGGACTAAGGTGCGCCTGACACAAGCCATGATATTTCCAATCGCCTCGTATGCATGTGAGAGCTGGACAATGAATAAGGAAGACCGAAGAAGAGTTGATGCTTTTGAGTTGTGGTGCTGGCGAAGAATGCTGAAAGTACCATGGACTGCTAAAAGAACTAACAGATCTGTCCTGGAGGAAGTGCAGCCAGAATGCTCCTTGGAAGCAAGAATGGCCAGACTTCGTCTCACCTATTTTGGTCATGTCAGAAGGGACCATTCCCTGGAGAAGGATGTCATGCTTGGTAGGGTAGAGGGTCGACGAAAGAGAGGGAGGCCTTCAACGAGATGGATTGACATGGTGGCTGCGATGATGGGCTCAAGTATAGCAGGGATTGTGGGGCTGGTGCGGGATCAGGCAGTGTTTCGTTGCTGCTGTGCATGGGGTCGCTATGAGTCAGAAACGACTCGACAGCACTTAACAACAACAATTTATTTTTATCTCTTCCTGTTGTTGTTGTAGTTATATGCCATCAAGTCAGACCTGACTCATAGCAATCCCTCCTTGGGTTTCTGAGGCGATATCACTACAGAAGTAGATTGCCCAACCTTCCTTCCAAGGAGTGGCTGGTGGGTTTGAACTGCCAGCCTTCTGGTTAGCAGTCAGGTGCCTTAGGGACTACACTATCAGAGCTGCCTGTCTCTTTCTACTCTCTCAAAATGTATTCAAGGACTAGGTCTTCTGCCCCTGAATGAAAATTCCTTTTCTGATCACTCTTAAGGAATACAAAAAATCCTATAGTCCAAAGGTAAGTATCCAGTCTCGTGTAATAATAAAAATTTTGACCTTGAGCTGTATTTATAGTTAAAGATTTTTCCAAACCAGCTGGAACCTCCTGTAGTCTGGCTCCTTACAGTGGACGATGTAGTCCTTGCAGCCCAACTTCTTTCCCTGCCCTGCTTTATACTTTTACCCTTCCACCACCATCTGGAAGTTTCTGACACTGTCAGGTTGAAAGCATGGGGGGAAGAGTAAGAACAAGGGGAGCAAGGAAGTTCTTTCCTGACTGTTAGGTAGTTAAAGTTGTCTCTCATGGTTTTTGCAGACGTTCCAAGTTCTACCACAGTTCCTATCATTCATGCAGGCATTTTCTTCCACGTGGCAGCTCTCCCCTCACTCTTTGTTTTCTCTAGTACATTCCATACATACTGGTGGGGATCCCATTGCTTCTCCAGGATTTAAAATGGCACCAGGCCAGCTTTCCTGAACAGCTCACAAATATCTGACGCACACGAAGCCCCTATTCATTCTTTTCCTTACCAGACTCTGGAATGCTGGCCAATCCTGGAGTAGTAACCCTCCTTTGTTCTGATGCCAGAGCAGTTAGCCAGTCTGTCTATTAGCTTCTAAATCATGGCTTTCTCATAGAATTTTCTGCAATGGTGCAAATGTTCTGTAGCTGTGAGTTCAAACTGGTAGCTAGCCATATGTGTCTATTGTGCTCTTGAAATATTGCTGATGCAAATAAGGAACTGAATTTATCATTAATTTTTAACTAAATTTAAATAACTAGATGACACTAATGTCTACAGTATTGGATGGCTTTGCTGGATTTCCAGGCTGGTGAGTTGGACATCTGTGAAGGGGATACACATTATGTTCTCTTGAGTGGTCCCACTGAGGGCCCTTTTTCTTCATAGGAGGCATAAATTTCATTCCAGAAATGTTCATACACTCCCCCAAAACTTTTTATGCCTTCTTTGTGCTTGAAAGGTTCATTGTACAACCAGTTTAGCAAAGTCATTTTTGAAAATTCCACTAGATGATTTGTCTTATAATTCCTTCTGACATATTTGTTCAGCTTTGGTTTGTTTCTTCACCCACCATATCCTACCCATTACCAAGTTTTATTGGCTTTTCCTTCAGCTTTTACCCTTTATGTGTCTACTGCTCACACCCTTCACTGCTACCATGTTCATGGCAAACCACCATCATCTGTCAACTAGGCTACTGCTGTAGCCTTCTAACTGTCCATCCCTGCTTATCCCACTATCGTTGATTCTACCCACAGCAGCCAAAAAGTTCTTTTGGAAACGTAGATTAAATGTGATTCTCACTGTACTCCCTAGAGGAGCTCTGGTGGTGCATTTGGCTGCTAACCAAAATGTTGTGGGAGAAAGATAAGGCAGTCTGCTTCTGTAAAGATTTTGCAGCCTTGGAAACCTTATGGAGCAGTTCTGTTCTGTTCTGTAGGGCTACTATAAGTCAGAATTGACTCCAATGGCAGTGGGTTTACTTCCCAATATATTTCAAATGAACCTATATTTCTTACTATGACTTACAGTGCCCTAGATGATGTGGACTCTATTCATGTCTCTGCTCTTAGGCCCATCCACTCTCCCATTATTTGCTGGGATACAGCCTCACAGAACTTTGCAGTGGCTCCTACACACTGGACTTGTTCCCGCTTCAGGGCCTTCACTCTGGTTCTTCCCTCCGAGTGCTCTTCCCCTGGGTCCTCACACGGCTGGCTGCTTCTCAGGGTGGGAGAGCTGCACAAATGTCACTTCCTCAGGGAAGCCTTCCAGGACCTCTCTTTCTTAAGTACTTCCTCACTCATTTAGTCTTTACTTATCCTAAACTCTACTTTTTTCATAATACATACTACCTAAAGTTATTTATTTGCCTGCTTGCTCATTGTTTGACTTCCTCATCAGAATGCAGGTATTTACTGTTGTATCTGCTGCCTAGGAGAGTGTCTGGTATATAGTAGTCATTCCGAATCTATGTGCTTAAAAAAGAAAAGAAAAAATCATTTCTTGAATGTCTGTCTTCCTTGCTTTCATGAAAAGTCTATGAAAGCTGGGGCCAGGTCTGTGTAATTCATGCCTCTGTGTCCCCAATGTTCTCAACACCGTCTGAGCACAGTAGGTGTTCAACAAAGAGATGTTGAATAAATCCTTGCTGGAGAAGCAAAGAGATCTGGTGAACAGAGCCAGAGGTCTTATGGACAATTTCTTCCTTTCCTTAGTTTCCATTTTTCTTTCTATCCACTCTTCAGCTATCCCAGAAATGCTTGATCTAATTGAATATAAATTATTGCCCACTATTTTTTCCAAAGTTATCATAATACTTAATAACAATTACGTTGTATCCTTACTTCTTGTTGTTGTGTGTCATTAAGTTGTTTCTGACTCATAGCAACCTAATAAGACAGACTAGAACTGCCCCTCAGGGTTTCCTCATCTGTAATCATTACAGAAGGAGCCCTGGTGGCACAGTGGTTGAGAGCTTGGCTGCTAACCAGAAGGCTGGAAGTTTGAACTCACCAGCCTGCTTTGTAGGAGAAGGATATGGCAGTCTGCCTTTGTAAAGATTATCACCTTGGGAACTACTCTAGAGGATTGCTATGAGTTGTAATTGATGACAATTGGTTTGGTTTTATCATCTTTATGGGAGCAGATTGTCAGGTCTTTTATCACACCTTTTATGTCAGGTGAGTTTGAATCATGCACCTTTCGATTAACAGCTGAGTGCTTAACCATTGTGCCACCAGGGCTCCTTTATCTTCACTTAGGTGTACAATAATCTTTAATGCAAACTTACTGGGTTATGACACAAAACACTTTTCGGTCTTTCTGAAGTTTGTTACTTTCCTAGAGTGACCATCCTCTTCAGCTTAAAAATGGTCCAAGGAACAAGGACTAAAACTCTGGAAAGTATTTTCTATTTTAATTTCATACTTACCTACAATCTTATTTCTTTGGGCCTGAACTTAATTTTACCTTAATCTTTGTGTTAACCTGCATTTTGGACACACAAATCTTCATTTGAAGATAGAAAAGAAACTTAATGCTAGAACTATTACTCTATCTTCCTTGGTGTCTTCAAGGAGTTCTTTAATAGCTTTCTTTTTGTTTAACGGATTATCCTGCAGTCGTTGTGTCATATTGGAAGGTGTAGCGTTGACATCTCTTTTCTCTGGAGGGTTTGTGACAAGAAGAACAAAGATTTTTGTTAAGGATACAAAGCTCTGCTCTTGTGGGTATATTGATTCATTCTCTTCAGGGGGCAGATGAAGGGTTCACTGAAGCATTAGTGCAATTGTGCTCATGGGGGGAAAAAAGAGGCCTGAGATATTGTTTAGCTCTCTTGATCTTGTTTCAACATGTCATAGAATTTTGGAACTTGAAGTTAACCTCAGTATCTATCTAGCACAACCTCATTTTATAGATGAGGATACTCAGTGCAGAGAAAGAGTTGTTTTCTCAAGGTCACACAATTAAAATACAAAGTCAGAGGGAAAATGGAAATTCCATCTGGACATGAAGTATTGGTTATGAGAATACTGTTAAAATGTATTTTGAGATCTTGAGTGAGTTCTCTCACCTTTTCGTTTGTTTCTTGTCTGTTAAATGGGCACACCAGTTCTTACTTTTAACTTTCCAGACAAAAGCCCAGTTGAGTATTATCATCAGATTATATTTATTAAGTACCCTGTTGAACATGGAATGATGCTGGCCTCTTAACAGGAAGCATAGCAATATCATCATAATGACTTAAATTGATTTATTTAAAATTTCAAATATTTCTTATGGTTCATTATTCATAATATACAAGAGTCTGCAATAAGTGTCCTTTTCATGACCTTTTCCTAGCTATTGAATTCTCCACCTGAGAGATAACCAATTTTGCCAAATTTTTAATGTATCCTTCTTAAGATGCTTTATGCACATGCAAGAGAATATGGAGCTCCCTTTTTTACATAAATGGTGTTGTTGTTAGGTGCCATCAAGTCAGTTCTGACTCATAGTGACCTTATGTACAACTGAGCGAAACACTGCCTGGTTCTGTGTCATCCTCACAATCTTTGCTATGCTTGAGCCTGTTGTTACAGCCACTGTGTCAATCCATCTCATTGAGGGTCCCCTTTTTCTCTTACCCCCTACTTTAGCACAAGCATGATAACCTTCTCCAGTGATTGATCCCTTCTGACAACATGACCAAAGTATGAGAGATGAAGTCTGGCCATTCTTGCTTCTAAGGAGCATTTCAGCTGTACTTCCTCCAAGGTGAATTTGTTCATTCTTCTACCAGTCCATGTTACATTCAGTATTCTTTGCCAACACCACAATTCAAATGCATCAATTCTTCTGCAGTCTTATTCATTGTCCAGCTCTCACACACATATGAATTCTTGAATACCATGGCTTGGGTCATGTGCTCCTTAGTCTTCAAAGTGATACCTTTGTTCTTTAATACTTTAAAGAGATCTTTTGCAGCAAATTTGCCTACTGCAATATGTCATCTGATTTCTTCACTGTTGTTTCCATGGGTGTTGATTGTGGATTGATTCCAAGTAAAATGAAATCCTTGACAACTTCAGTCTTTTCTCCATTTATCATGATGTGTTTATTGGTCCAGATGTGAGGATTTTTGCTTGCTTTATGTTGAAGTGCAACCCATACTGAAGGCTGTAGTCCTTGATCTTCATCAGTAAGTGCTTTAGGTCTTCTTTTCTTTTGGCAAGCAAGGTTGTGTTATCTGTTTATTGCAGGTTGTTAATGAGTCTTCCTCCAATCCTGTTGCTGCATTCTTCTTCATATAATCCACCTTCTCAGATTATTTGCTCATCATACAGATTGAATATGTTTGGTGAAATGATACAACCCTGATGCACAGAGTATGCTAATGGTAGAATATTGTATATACTGTTCTGTACATTTTTTTAAAACAATTTATCTTGATATTATTTTACATTTCCTTGTTCTTTTTTGAGGCTGCATAAAATCACAATGTACAGCTCTACTATAATGTGTGAATAAGTTTCCTACTGAGAGAATTTAGATTTCTAATATTTTAAAATTATAAATACTACTGCAATTACTAATCATATGTATATGTATGCATATATGCATGCACATATATGCAGGTATATATGCTCACACATTTTATGTGTGCATTTGTATATATAGATACATATATGCACATGTCTATATTATGAACACGTATGCATGTATGCATATGTACACACATATACATGTGCATCATATACATATATACACATACATTAAAACTCACTGCCATCAGATTGATTCCAGCTCACAGCGACCCTATAGGACAGAGTAGGATTGTCCCATAGGGTTTCCAAAGCTGTAAATCTTTATGGAAGCAGACTGCCTCATCTTTCTCCCAGTGTTTTGGTTAACAGCTGAGTGCTTTAACCACTGTATCACCAAGGAACCTCTGTATACATACATACATACACATATATATATGATATCAATTACAGTAATATTTATATTAGAGAAAGATTAAAAATCTAAATATCTCTTAATAGGGACTGGTTCATACATATATACATATACACATATTCATATTTCATCTCATACATGTGAGTTTATCTGTAGGATAAATTCCTGAAAGTGGATTTGCTAAGTTAAAGGTTTTAATAATTTGTATACTTTAATAGTTGTATACTTTACTGGATGAGTAAATATATTCCTAGATCCCTTCATCTTAGAATCCTGGAACATTAGAGCTGTAAGAAATCTCTGAGACCCTCTAGCCTAACTCTATGAGAGATTGTGCCTGGTCCAGCTCTCACATCTAATCTAGTATTGCAACTGTTGAACTTAGTTCCCTTTTATGTGAAATTGTGTGTTTGATTGTGAGCACTGCATTTCAGAGGGATGGAGGTGAGACTAATCATATTTGGCATATGGGGAATAACTGAAGGGATGATATTTGTTAGCCCTTGTACATGGTACTTATCTTCACGGTTTGCAGTGAAGAAATTATTCTAAGTAGTTCAAGACTGTTTAACTAGAACAAGTGCATAGAAACTACACGATTCAACTTAGTATAAAAAGCTGAATATACTTAATATTCAGTGAATATTGGTGCAGTGAATTACTTAATATGGTCCTTTTTGCCATGATCTTTGTGACTGCACCAGATGACTGGTGGGACTATGCTTGTGGGCCACCAAGAGGACTGGATAGCTTGTTAATAATGTAAATAAGATACATGGCACCTTGCGTAGGTGAGACCTTGCAAATAAGGTGTATGGAACCCTAACGTGGGGATTGGTCAGTTTAGCCATCCTGCTAGGCTTAAAATGAGCCATCCCATAGGCAGAAGAATGGATCTCACTATTATCAGGAAAGAAGACCCAGGAGTAGTGTGTGTCCTTTGGACCTGAGATCCCTGTGCTCAACTTCCTCAGTTCAGGAGAGAGAGAATGCTGTAACACCTTGCTGAGGTGGCAAGAGATGATGGCAGCAGAGGCAGTAGAACCAACCGAACCAACAGATGGGCATGAGACAGAGCAATGGGCTTCTTGGGCCATGGAGCAAGAAAGAAAGCTGAGTGCCCTTGGGCAGGAGACTTGCTGACAGAGTAGGTGCCTCTCTGGGCACCTATCAGGAGAGCTAAAAGAGCTTTGCAACACTTGTCCGAGCAGGGCAGAAGCTGAGGCCAGAGAAAAGTGTGCCGGTATCACGACTGAGAAGAAACTGTCCTGATTGAATTAATTGTATCCTGAGCATTCCTGAACCTGAACTGTAACCTGTTGCTTCCCTAATAAACCCCATAATTGTGAATATGGTCTCTGAGTTCTGTGTGGCCATTGCAACAGATTATCGAACCCAGCAGAGAAATAGAGTGCCATGGAGGGACAGTTGGTGTAAGAATTGGTAAAAAGGTTAGAGGGTGGTGGCAGCATGTCTGACCTCCACCTCATGGAAATCAGCCTTGGGCTATTGATTCTGATGGCGATTCTCTCTCCCCCTCCTGAAATTTCAGGAGGTCTGATTACACATCCCCCATGCCCTTTTTGCACTAGCTTAGTATAGAAACTCCTTGGAAGGAAGGTTGGGCAATCCTACTTCCGTAGTGATACTGCCTCGGAAACCCAAGGAGGGGTCGCTATGAGTCGGGGCCAACTCGAAGGCACATAACAACAACAACAACAAGTATAGAAACTTTTCTGACAATCAGAGCTGAGTTTCCCAGTAAGCTAGTGAGCATCCCAGATCTCTGAGTATTGAAGCAGAGGCTGGATGGTCACCCTTGAGAGATGACATTCAGGGGCAGGCTGCTCTGGGTGAGGGGCTGGATGAACTTTCTCCTCAGATTGCTATGAACTCTGAGATTCTGTGCTTGGTTTACCAGCCAAATAGATCTTTATCTGTAGTGTAAATTTTCCTTCTTAAACTTTATGTCTTACTGGGTTAAAATCAAAATGTCAACAGGCCTGCATTCCATTCTGGAGACTTTAGGGTAGAACCCGTTTCCTTGCCTTTTCTACCTTCTATAGGCCACTTGCATTCCTTGGCTTGTAGCCTCCTTCCTCTGTCTTCAAAGCCAGCAATGGTAGGTCAAGTCATCACATCACATCACTCTGACCTCTTCTGACTCCCCTTCTACTTTTAAGTACCCTTGTGAATACACTGGACCCACCCAGATAGCCTAGGATAATCTGCTTTAAAGTCAGCTGATTATCAACCTTTATTCTATCCACAACCTTAATTCCCTTTGCATTTAACATACACCCAGGTTCTAGGGATTAAGATGCAGACATTCTCAAGGGACCAAGATTCTGGCTGCCACAGGTTTGCTGTTTTGTCCAGAGGTGTGAGGGGAAGAGCCTTCATGTGCATTTGAGAGTAACCTCTCAGTGGCCTGGAGGAAATGACCTGAGAGTTAAGGTGAGATCCTTTGGAGGATGGGCCCTTCTTCCCCACAGAGTCCTGGAGCCCTGTGTTGAGGCTTTCTTAACCATGGGCTTCTGTTGTTTTTGTGCTTGACTTTTTTTGTGCCATGTTTTAGCACCCACTTTCTTAAATACATTGGCCCAAGCCAGTCCTGGGGGCTTGTGCTGCCTGTAAGAGAGCAGTGTAGTAAGCTCTGCTGTGTGGGCCCATGCTGATGAGCATAAACCAAGTGAAACAAAACTGTGCTCCAAGGAGAGGCAACTTTAAAACTAACAACAACAAGAAAAACACAACTAGATTGGTGATAAATTTCTGTTCTGGACCTCCCCTTCTAACACCCTCTCCTCACCTGCAGAATGGGAGCATGATGTCACAACTCTAAGCATGAACTTACCTGAACATTTTTATTCTCACCTGTACAGTAGCAATTGAAAATTAATGGCAAAATTAATGAAAATTAATGAAAAGAGATAAAGGAACAGACACAACTGACATTTAAGCTCTAAATTTAGTTCAGAGCTAAGTTTTCTGATATCTAAGGCAAAATGAGAAAAAAAAAAAAAAAAAAACCTCACTGCCATGGAGTTGGATTCGACTCATAGCAACCCCTTCTTGGGTTTCTGAGGTAGTGTCACTACAGAACCTTCCTTCCAAGGAGTGGCTGTTGGGTTTGAACTGCCGTCCTTCTGGTTAGCAGTCAAATGCCTTAGGCACTATGCCACCAGAGCTCCCAAAATGAGAAATATGCAGAAATGAATTGTTGTCATTTGACTAACAGTTGTTTTTTAATTTCACAGTTTCCTTTAGATATTACTTGTGCATATCCCAATTTAGTCAAAGCATTAAGATTGAGGTCATGGATTCAAGCCCTGACTCCGGCTTCACTCTGCTGGAAGTGGCTGCTTCTGGTCCACATGTTTTATACCTTCCAGTAGGGGCAGGGTTCCAAGAGAAAATGGAAGCATGCAAGGCATCCTGAGACCTAGGCTTAGAACAGGCATGGTGTCACGTCCATCGGCCAAAGTATTCCATTGGCCACATTCTTTTGGCAAGGCCTAATCACCAGGCCAGCTCAGATTCAAGAGAGTGGGTAATAGATTCTACCTCTTGATGGAAGGAGCTGCAAAGTCACATTGCAAAGGATTGGGCAGTAGTATCATTAGGGGATGGCACTATGAGAGAAAATGAAACCAAAATGACTGTCCATAAATTTTATGTGGAGTTTTTCAGCAGAAATTTATTTGTAAATAAATATATATCCCTGTGTTGTACCATAGTTGCAGGGAACATCAAGATAAATTGGCATAACATAGTCCACAAAGACAATGTTTTACACCCTCCTTAGATGAGCAGTGACTGGGGTCTTAAAGGCTTGCAAGTGGCCATTTAAGGTACAACTATTGGTCTCATACCATCTGGAGCAAAGAAAACTGAAGAAAATCAAAGACATACAGAAACAATTAGTGTAAGGGACTAGCGGACCATAGGAAACTCAGCCTCTGCAAATCTGAGACCAGAAGAACTAGATGGTGCCCAGCTACCACTGCTGACCACTCTGAAAGGGATCATGACAGAGGTCCTGGATAAAGGAGAAAAATGTGGAACAAAACTCAAAAATAATTAAAAAAAAAAAAAAAAGACTAGTGTTACTGGTCTGATAATTTGTGGAACCCCTGAGACTATAGCCCTTAATCACCCTTCAAGCCTGGAGCTGAACTCAACCCAGTGGCTCAACTTTCAGTCAAATAATAGACAAGTTATGAGGTGAATAATAATACCAGGGAGGTATGCATTTAGAACAATCAACCAAATCAACCAAACAGTCAACCAAAAGAGCAACATTTGTTTAGGGATATAGCTCAGAGGGCAGGAATGCATAGGAAAGAAGGATGAATGGAAATGGTAAACATAGGAAGGAAGTGGGATGAGTGTTGTTACATTGCAGGGATTGCATTCAGTGTCTCGAAGCAAAACATGTATGAACAGTTGAATGGAAAATCAATTTGCTCTGTAAACTTCCACTCAAATCACAATAAAAAGTTAAAAAATATATATCCCTGGTGGTGTAGTGCCTAAGGCATTTGACTGCTAACCAGAAGGCTGGAGGTTCAAACCCACCAGCCATGCTTCGGAAGGAAGATGGGGCAATCTACTTCCATAGAGATCCTGTCTCCGAAACCCAGGGAGGGGGGGTTGCTGTGAGTTGGAAATGACTCACAGCAGTGAGTTTGTGAGTAGTTAGTGATAACAGCAAAAACATTTTTTATAAGCCTAGCTCATATAATATACCTACAAGGCTAATGCTCTATGCTAATTTACTTTTTAAACCTTCTAACATGCTCCAGTCAGAGCTGCCATTATTGCCCAATTACAGTGATGCTTCAGACGTGTGGTTTGGGCTGCATGTGCTACAGGCATGCACTATTGTTTCGTGCTGCTGATATTTTTGTAGTTGCTGATTTTGTGAAATTTTCTGGTGTTTTAGCTACAATATTGTGGTAATTAATATTTATGAACTTACGTTTGAGAATGAAGTAGTAATTAAAGGAAAAGAAGGAGAAAATAAAGGCTTCTACTCATTACTAATAATGTAATTCAATGTAGAAAGATTTTATAAAACAATTTTGTGGTTGTTATTCATACAATCTAAGAAATACTGCATTTAAGCAATTTACAACTATATCACATTCTATTTTTAAAATTGATATCACATTCTATGTTTAAAGTTGATAATAAACATTGCTAAGAATTTTGTACGGTCTAGTATGGGAGGAGGACTATAGAGGAGGTGACACCATGAATTACTGCACTGGGTGACACTAACACTAGTGTCACCACTGGAGATGGGTAACAGGAATCAATCTCCTTTAGCCACTGAGGACAACTAGAGGGCCAGAGGAAGCTTTCACAAGAGATATTGCCTGAGCTAAGTCTTAAGAACTTGAGGAGTTAGCCAGGTGAAAAAGGGCAAGAAGGCTCTATTGTATAGAGAAGACTCAATGAGCAGAGACAGAGGCAATAAACAGTGCTGTGTGCACCACGCTGTATCTTCAAACTGTGAAGTGCAAGTTGGAAAATAGTAGAAACTGATGCCAAAGTTGTGGGTTAGAACCAGTTTGTGGAAGTCTTGTGTATCAAGGTGATAGGGAATTTTTGTAAGGAATGATGTGATCAGATTTGCCTTTTAGGAAGATTGTTGTGCTGTGTTCCTTACACTCCAGTGATTAATTTCTTCATCTATATGGATATGAAAATAATGTCCACCTTGCAGGGTTATTGTAAGGATTAAATGAGCAATGTATACTTCTCCCTTCATTTAGGCCTTTAACTTATCTCAACATTGTTTTGTAATTTTCAGTGTGTAAATATTTCGCATCTTTGTCAGATTTATCCCTATTTCATATTTCCGATGTTATTCTTTCCTTTTACAGAAGATGCTATTATACATATTTAATCTTTTTTTTTTTTTTTTTAAGAATTAAATATTAGGTCATTTTTCCATGTCAGGTCAGTAAACATAGATCTACATTTTGAATGCTAACTAGCACACCATTGTACAAATGTATATAAAGTTCCCTATAGATGCTAAGTTAGGTTGTTTACACAATTTTTTGCTACTGATAGGCTATACTGCAACCAATGCTCTTGGTCACACATTTCTGGACATTTGTCCAGATTATTCTCCTTATGATAAATTCCTAGAACTATTACAAGACAAAGGGTGGATTTGGCAAATCTGGGCTAAGTGAGACTAAGTATTGTTTTAATTAACTTTGATGAGTGAGGCTCCCAACTTTATTGGCTTTTCATATTTCTATGGATTCACTCTTTTGCTCTTTAAAAAAAA
>NW_006921731.1:3424635-3432430 GCF_000298275.1 Orycteropus afer afer
TTGCTTTGGGTAGAATTGACATTTTCACAATGTTCAATCTTCCTATCCATGAGCATGGTATGTTCTTCCATTTATGTAGATCTCTTATGGTTTCTTGGAGTAGTGATTTGTGGTTTTCTTTGTACAGGTCTTTTGTGTCCCTAGTGAGATTTATTCCCAAGTATTTTATTTTTTTGGTAGCTATTAAATGGTATTGATTTTCTTATTTCCTTTTCAGCAATCTCTTTGCTGGTGTAGAGGAATCCAACTGATGTTTGTATGTTGATCTTGTATCCTGCCACTATGCTAAATCTCTCAATTAGTTCCAGTAGATTTTTGACTGAGTCCCTTGGGTTTTCTAGGTATAGGATCATATCATCAGCAAATAGGGATAGTTTTACTTCTTCCTTACCAACTTGGATGCCTTTGATTTCGCTTTCTTGCCTTATTGCCCTGACTAGAACTTCCAATACAATGTTGAATAGAAGTGGTGATAGAGGGCATCCTTGTCTGGTTCCTACTTGCAAGGGGAATGGTTTCAGTCTCTCTCCATTGAGAATAATGTTGGCTTTCATATATGCCTTTTATTATGTTGAGGAATTTCCCTTCTATACCTGTTTTGCTGAGAATTTTGATCAGGAATGGGTTTGGGATTTTATCAAATTCCTTTTCTGCATTGATTGATATGATCATGTGGTTCTTTCCCTTTGTTTTATTTATGTGATGGATGATGTTGATTGTTCTAATGTTGAACCATCCTTGCATACCTGATATGAACTCCAGTTAGTCATAATGTATTATTTTTTGATATGTTGTTGGAGCCTATTGGCTAGGATTTTGTTGAAGATTTTTGCATCTATATTCATGAGGGATATTGGTTTGCAGTTTTCCTTTTGAGTGATGTCTTTGCCTGGTTTTGGTATCAAGGTTATGCTTGCTTCATAAAATGATTTTCGGGGAGGATTCTATCCTTTTCTATGTTCTGGAATAGTTTGAGTAGGATTGGTGTCAGTTCTTCTGAACATTTTATAGAATTCACCAGTGAATCAATCTGGGCCAGGGCTTTTTTTGTTGTTATTGGTAATTTTTCATGGCCTGTTCAATTTCTTCTTTTGTTATAGGTCTGTTTAAATTTTCCCCCTCAGCCTCTGTTAGTTTAGGTCAGTAGTATTTTCTAGAAATCTGTCCATTCCTTCTAGATTTTCAAATTTGTTGGAGTATAATTCGTCACAGTATCCTGATACTATCCTTTTAATCTCTGTTGGTTCTGTTGTGGTGTCACCCAATTCATTTCTCATTCGTGTTATTTGTATTCTCTCCCCCTTTTCCTTTGTTAAATTTGCCAGTGGTTTGTCAATTTTATTAATCTTTTCAAGGAACCAGCTTCTAGTCTTGTTGATTTTTTCTGTTGTTTTTCTATTTTGTGTTTCATTGATTTCTGGTCGAATCTTTTTATTTGTTTTCTTTTGGTGATTGTAGCCTTTTTTTGCTGCTCTTTTTCTAATTGTTGGAGATGTTGAGTTAAGGTGTTGATTTTGGCTCTTTCTTCTTTTTTGATATGTGCATTTACTACTGTAAACTGGCTTCTAATAACTGCTTTTGCTGTGTCCCAAAGATTTTGGTATGTTATGTTTTCATTCTCATTTGATTCAAGGAATTTTTAATTTCATTTTTTATTTCTTCCATTACTCAGTCATTTTCAAGGAGGGTGTTATTCAGTTTCCATGTGTTTGCTCTTTTTCCATTGATTATTTATTGTTGATTTCTTATTTTACAGCATTGTGATCTGAGAAGATGCTTTGCAGTGTTTCAATGTTTTTAAATTTATTGAGGCTTGCTTTGTGGCCTAACATATGGTCTATCATGGAGAATGTTCCATGTGCACTGGAAAAGAATGTATATTGTGCTGTTGTTTGGTGAAATGCTCTATAGATGTCTATAAGATTAAGTTGGTGGATTATACTGTTTAGTTCTTCTGTGTCTTTGTTGAGTTTCTTTCCAGTTCTATCTGTGATTGAAAGTGGTGTATTAAAGTCTCCTACTATGACTGTGGAGTCATCATTTTGCTTTTCAACTCTTTTCAAGTCTGATTTATGTATTCTGGGGCTCTTTCATTGGGTGCATAGATATTTATTATGGTTATGTCCTCTTGTTCAGCCGATCCTTTAATCATCATATAATGTCCTTCTTTGTGTCTTATGGTGGTTTTTGTCTTAAAGTCAATTATATGAGAAATTAATATTGCAACTCCTGTTCTTTTATGTTTGCAATTTGCTTGATATATCTTTTTCCAACCTTTGATTTTTAATCTATCTTTGTCTTTCTCTCTAAGGTGTGTCTGCAGTGGACAGCATATTAGTGGATTATGTTTTCTTATCCATTGTGCAACTCTCCATCTCTTGAGTGATGCATTTAATCCATTGACATTCAGTGTAATTATTGACAAATATGAATTTGTTGCTGTCATTTTGTTATGTGCTTTTTCGTGTTGTTGCTGATTTCTTTGTTCCATATAATTTTCTGTGCTGAGCTCGTTTTGTTTATGAATTGTGTTATCACTTCCTTCATTGCTGTTGTTTTAGTATTTGCTAAATATTTGTGCTGGTCCTCTTTTTTATTTTGATATGAAGGTTTATCATTTTTCTTTGAGGTTACCCTTGTTTATAATTTTCTTCCTAAGTATAGAACAATCTGTTCTATCTTGAAGTTGTCTTGACTTCCCTACCATTTAGAAGTTCTGTCACTGCACAGTTTTTCCCCTCTTTTGGTTTGCAATTGTTCTTATTTGTCAGTTGATGTCTCTGGTTCCCCATTCACAATATTGTAGGCTTGTTTACTTTGGACACTTTCATAACTGAGTTGGTTTCTGGGTTATGTCATGATGTATGTTAATGGTCAGTTGTTGTTTGCTGTTGTTAGTTCTCTGTCCAAAGAGATAGAGATAAGATTGGTCTGGTTTTAACAAATTCCCTTAATTTCTGCTTATCTGGAAATCTCCTAATTGCACCATCATATTTGAGGGACAATTCTGCTGTGTATATAATCCTTGGTTTGAAATTTTTATCTTACAAGGTTTTATATATACTTTCCCATTGTCTTCTTGCCTGCATGGTTTTTGCCAAGAAATCTGAGCTTAGTCTTATTGGTTGCCACTTGTAGGTAATTTTTTGTTTTTCCTGTGCTGCTTTCAGGATTCTTTCTTTGTCTTTGGTTTTGGCGAGTTTGATGATGATATGTCTTTGTGATATTCTTTTGAGGTCTACACTGTTTAGGGTTCATGGGACTTCTTGAATGAATATATTCTCATCTTTCATCATACCAGGGAAATTCTCTTCCAACAAATCTTCAACTATTTTCTCTGGTTTTATTTGTCTCTTCCTATTCTGGATTTCCAGTTAACTCACTGCCATCAAGTCAGATCCAACTTATAGTGACCCCTCCTTGGGTTTCTGAGGCAGTATCACTATGGAAGTAGATTGCCCAGTCTAATTTTTTCATTTATTTTGTCATTTTGTTCTTGTGTTGTCTTTCAAAATTGTTCTAGAGTTTTCTCTGTGTTTTCCTCAATTTTGTCAGTGTTTTCCTTGATCTGTCTCTCAAGCCATTGAAGGTACCTAAATATATTCTTTTGAATTCCTTATCAGGGAGTTCCAATGCTGTTTATTCCTCAGGGATGTGTTCTGGGTCTGTATCCTGGTCCCTTGTTTATCCTGCTTTATCTTGCTTCTTTGTATGGACTGTGATGCTTTGTTGTTTCTGAGACATTGACATTTTTGTGTTTATATTTAATTGGTGATTGTATGTTGGAATGATTTCCCCAAGATATCTGTTTTCCAAAACCCAAGTAGGGGTCACTGTGACTTGAGTCAAATCAACTCGACAACAATGAGTTTTGTTTTGTTTTGTTGGGATGTTATATAACTCAGTAAGCAGAGTACTGTGTTCCTCTATTTGCTAGTTGGCAGCACTTATACACTTACCACCTATCTCTTTTCCTATTGTCAGCCTCTTATATGTCCCTGCTGTCCTTGGCAAGTGCAGCCTATTCTTAGGTCCCTGGTATCTGAATGAGAATGCTGTCATTTTAAATATCCAAAATGGCTGCTTTTTGCAAACATTCAAAATGGCTGTGCCCTCCATCACTTTAAATATCCAAAATGGCTGCCCTTTGTTAACAATCAAAATGGCTGTGCTCTCCAGACAGCTGAAAATCCACAGCTCAGTTTGTCTCCTTCTTTGCTGTTTCCCTTCCTAGTCATCAGCCACCAGCACAGTCATCCCTGCAGCCTTTGATGACCAGGGGTGATCTTTAGGTTAATTCTCAGGTCCCAGCACCGCTTGGAAATATTCAGACTAATTGCGCCATCAGAGTAGCTGACAGTCCATAGTTCTGTCTGTCTTCATACTCATTGTTTTCATTCAGGTTCTTCCATTAGTTGGTGCCTAACCCACTTCTATATCCTTCCTTTCAAAGCTCAGGGTTCCGGGATTCTCTTCTGTATCTCTGTCAATTGGTTTCTCTTTTCTTTGATGAAGAGGATCTGTGTAGCTTGTCTGCCTATTCTGTCATCTTACCGGAAGTCCTTATTTTGGGTAACTTCTGTCTGTTGCTGTGGGAGCTCTGGTGGCATAGTGCCTCAGGCATTTGACTGCTAACCCAGAAGGCTGGTGGTTCAAACCCACCAGCCACTCCTCAGAAGGAAGGTTGGGCAATCTACTTCCATAGAGATACAGCCTCAGAAACCCACGGAGGGGTCACTGTGAGTCAGATCTGACTTAATGGCAGTGGATTTGGTTTTTGGTGGTTTTCTATTGATATACTTCAGGTTATTTAATCTTTCCTTCTGCAATGTCTAATATGCCTTTAATCACATTCACTGTACTTTTCACACCAAATATTGTCATTTTCATCTCTTGAAGTTCAATCAGAATTTTTTTATGTCTTCCATATCTTACTTAATTTTTTGAACACATGGAATGCAGTTAAAATAACTTTTTATATTCATACCTACTAATTCCAATATCCATATTAGTCTGGGTTGGTTTTGATTGAGTTATTACTTCTTCATTATGGGTTATATTTTCCTGATTCTTTTCCTGCTCATTAATTTTTTATCGGATATCGGACATTTTGAATCTTACTTTATTGGGTACTGAATATTTTTTCATTCCAATAAATAAGCTTGGTAGTTTTTTCTGAGACACAGTTAAGTTACTTGCAAACAAGATTCTTTTGAGTCTTGTCTTTCAGATTTTTTGGTGGGTCCAGAGCAAGGTCATCATTCTCATTACTGAGGCAAGATCTTCCTGACTACTCTACCCAGTGGCACATGAATGATAAGTTTCTCCATTCTGATTGGTGGGAACAGGTTGTGTTCAAATGTGGAAATTTCAGCTCCCTGTGAATGCTGGGCACTGTTAACTTTAACTGTTTCAAATAGCTCTCCTCCTACCCCTATCCCTAGCCTCCAGTAGTTTCATCACATATACTGATCAGTATTCTTCTGAATACTCAAGAGAGACTTTCTTTAGGTATTCAAGGTTTGCTTTCTGTGCAGAAATGTCTCCATGTCTCTGTCCTGTGAGCTCTAGTTTCCTTGGTCTTCCTAGACTCTCAGATAGAGATCTCCTCAACTCAGGGAGTTCATCAAACTCCTATTGGAAACTCTTTGAAGGCAGCAAATGGTTCAATCATAGGGCTTTCTTACTGTATTTATTTTCTGTCCCTGAGGGATCACTGTCCTTCGTTGCCTAATTTAATGGCCAATTTCTTGAAAATCACTGTTTCACATATTTTGCATTGGAAAAAATAAAGTTTCAGGTAGAAGATTAAATATGACCCTGGTACTCTACTTTGGAAGTTGTCCATTACATTGTTATTTAAATTGCAAAATAAATGAGATAACCTCAAGATCATCTATAAAAACCAAACTCACTGCTGTCGAGTTGGATCTGACTCATAGCGACCCCTCCTTGGGTTTCCAAGGCAGTGTCACTATGGAAGTAGATTGTCCAATCTTCTTCCAAGGAGTGGCTGGTGGGTTTGAACCACCAGCTTTCTGGTTAGCAGTCAAATGCCTTAGGCATTATGCCACCAGAACTCCCAAGATCATCTATAAACCAGACTCACTGCTGTCAAGTCAGATCCGACTCATAGTGACCCCTCCTTGGATTTCTGTGGCAGTATCACTACAGAAAGAGATTGCCCCATCTTCCTTCTGAGGAGTGGCTGGTGAGTTCAAACCACCAGCCTTCTGGTTGGCAGTCAAATGCCTTAGGCACTACGCTACCAGAGCTCCCGCCTATCTAAAGGGGCTAGTAAAATAAATTATAGTACATGCATATGATGTATTTTAAAGCATTAAATGTTTTGGGAAAATATTTATTCACATAATTTTAGAATACAGTAAGGGAACAAAAGAGATTAGAAATTTGTATCTATAGTAGATTCCAATTTTTAAAAATCATAGTATTATGTATTATGTATATGCATAGAAAAAAAGATGGGTGATTTTAATTTCCTTGTTGTCTACATGATCTAAGTTGTCTGTAATAAATTCATTGAGACTCATGTGTGTATGTGTATGTGTATATGTGTGTTGTGGGATGCGGGAGTGAGGAGAAAACATGGAAGGTTCAGTTAAATGAGATAGAGGAGAGTTGGGCCAGGCTGTACTAAAACTTGATTGTGTGATTCAGGTCAAATCACTCTCCTTCTCTGGACTTCAGTTTTCTCACTGACAAAAGGATTTAGCTCACTTTTGGCCTTTCATATACATTCTTTAAATCTCTTTCTCTGACTTGTTTGTGACTAATTGAGGGCAAAATATCACCTGGAGTTTTCCCTGTATCTCTAGCACTGAGAACATGGCAGGCCTAGGAAATGTGTTCACCTATAAGTGAAAAGGAAGGCTATAATCGGAAAGCAGTATGGATGAGCAGTAGGGGGCTCAGAAGAACTGAGGAGCAGGGTAGGCACAGTGGAGCCTGCTCAGATGTGAATGAGTAAAGGGTACCTGTGGGCATCAGGGACAAGGTTTGCCTCTACCACTTCTCTCAGGTCCCAGTCCCAGTGTAGCTCCCAGCGTGTGGTGGCTGTTGCATTTCACAAAGGAGTTGTTTGTGTCACCCCACATCCCACATAAGCATCTGCTGAGGGCCTGATGGAGCTGCTCCAGAAGCAAGGGGAGGCCCTGGGTGCCTGCCCCATTAGCCTGGTGCCCTCTCTGGTGCAGAGGCTGTGTCCTCTCCTTCTGCTCCCTTCCCCAGCGACCCAGTGGGACAGACCTGCAAATGCAATTTAGAAATCCTGGCTGAGGCACCT
Organism: Orycteropus afer afer; assembly: GCF_000298275.1. NCBI lineage: Eukaryota > Metazoa > Chordata > Mammalia > Tubulidentata > Orycteropodidae > Orycteropus > Orycteropus afer. The sequence goes on from NW_006921731.1 coordinate 3,431,939, forward strand.
TGTCAAGTTCAGGGATCCAGATGTGAATACTCCAGCAAGAGGGAGCATTGCTCCAGGACAGAGGGAAAGAGAGAAGACAGGCTGGTGTGAGGAATTAAGGTGCCTGAATGCCCCAGTGTAATGGGAGTTCTGTGCCCCTGCATTTGCTCATGCCTTTCCTCCAAATGCAGCAGTTGTCTCAGCTCGTCCTTGAGGCTTTCCCCATCACCTTCAATGAAAGCAGCCCCATCCTCCTTGTTCACAGGCAGTAGGTTTCAGGGAAGGAACATTGGACCAGGAGTCAGGACACTTGGGTTCCACTCCCAGCTTTGCCAAGTAACATGCTATGTGGACTTGGGTATATCAGTTACCTTCTCTAGGAGTCAGATTTTCTTTTTTATTTTTTAATTTTATTTTGATTTGGATGAAGATTTACAGAGTAAATTCACTTTTCATACAGCAGTTCACATATACTTTGTCTCATGTCATTGACCAAAATTTACAATGCAACAG
>NW_006921731.1:3436770-3456764 GCF_000298275.1 Orycteropus afer afer
TTATCTTCTGTGTCTGTGTTAATTGGTTTCCCTTTTCTTTGTTGAAGAGGGTCTGTGCAATCCTTCTGCCTAGTCCGCCATCTTGCCGGAACTGCCGGAGTCAGATTTTCTTAACCTTTAAATGAAGAAGCTGGAGCACATGTTCTTTAGAGTCTCTATCAGTTTTCATATTTGGAAATGCTTTAATTCCAAAGGCCTTATTTTATATAATTTATTTTTCAGTATCTTGGCTCTTTATTGGCATTGAGCTGAGGGCTCTGCATGATCCCTAGTGCTTCCATAGGAGTTGAAGCATGCCTGGTACTCATACTGGAAGTGTTTGTTGAATGAACACTATGCCTGGTATCACTGGTACTATTAGTGGGAGTAGGCCCTGAATTCGTGACTAGACTGTGAGCTTCTTGTGTTAAGGAATTAGAGTGTCCCCCTCAGAACCCAGTGATGACAGAGAAAGGATCCAACAAGGGGGATTGGGAATAAAGAGTTCCTATACTCCGACATTTAAAATCTTAAAAAGCAGAGATGTCACTTTATGAAGCTCTGGTGGTGTAGTGGATAAGGAACTTGCTGCTAACTGGAAGGTCAGTGGTTCAAACCCATCAGCCTTTCCGCAGAAGGAAGATGGGATGATCTACTTGTGTAAAGATTTACAGCCTCGGAAACCCAATCGGGGTCACTATGAGTTGGAAACAACTTGGTGGAAGTGAATTTGGTTTTTGGAGTTTATATTCCAACATTTAAAATCTTAAAAAGCAAAGATGTCACTTTAGGATTAAGATGTGCATGACCTCAGCCATGGTATTTTTAGTTGCCTCATATGCATGTGAGAGCTGGACAAAAAATAACGAAAACCGAAGAACTGGTACATTTGAATTGTGGTGCTGGTGAAGAATACTGAAAGTATTGTAGACTGCCAGGAGAACAAATCTGTCTTGGAAGAAGTACAGCCAGAATGCTCATTGAAAAAGCAAGGATGGGGAGAATTCCTCTCATGTACTTTGGGCATGTTATCAGGATAAACCAGTCCCTGGAAAAGGAAACCATGCTTGGTGAATTAGAGGGTCACCATAAAGGGGGAAGACCCTCAGTGAGATGGATTGATGTGAAGAAACAATGGGTTCAAACATGGCAATGATTGTGAGGATGGCACAAGATGTTCTATTCTAAGTAGGGTTGCTCCAAGTCAGAATCAACTCCATGGCAACTAACAACAAAAAACCACATACTCCAACATCAAGAAAGAATATAATAAACTGTACTTTGGCCTTTGTGCCAGCAATGTCCTAGTTACCCCAGCACCAGTTATAAAATTCAACCTATGCTTCAGCAACCATACTTCTGAAAGTTAGCCAATCAACAGCTGCTTAACTCCAATAACCAAGCTGCTAATAGTCAGCCAGTCAGCAACAGTCTCACATCAGTGATCACGTTTCTGAAAATCAGCCAGTCAACACAGCTTCATTCCATTGGCCATACTGCTAGCAGTGAGGATACAAAATCAGCAATAGCCACACTTCTATAACCATATTTCCACAGCTAAGGTCTTCTTATCCCTAAACACTACTACTTGTGAAAGTTTGCCAGCCTCTGAACTCTGCTTCTCATTATATGATCAGCTCTTGGTTTGTTGAGAGTTTGTGCCTCACAAGCAGGACTCTCCTTTGCTTAGAAAATAGTTCTGTTTCTAATCTGAGAGAGAGTAGTGGCTAGTGGCTCTCCCTTGGAAAGGGGCTAGTGAGTCAGACCCAGAAAGAGTCACCTGCTCCACTGGAACAATGGCATCATGAGGGCAGGTACCAGGTCTGCCTGCTAGCTGTTCTATCTCCTATTGCTTGCAGAGTCCCTGACTTGTAGTAGGTGCTCAATGAATCTTCCTTGAATCATTTACTGTTCTTTGGGCCCTCTGACTTGTGCAGGGGATGCGGAAAGGGATAAGATCCCAAATTACTATGGTGTTAGCTAGGAAACAGTGGGAAGAAGTGCCTTCTTCCATGGGAGAGCAGCATGCACTGGAGAAGGTTCTGAGCAATGGTGCTGCTGGAGTCTTCAGCTCTGTTGCATCTTCCATCTGGTATGCTCTTCATTCATCCCATCCACCTCCACCTACCACAGCCCTTCATAGCCTTGTCCTGTCTGCACAGTAAAGGACTGCATGAAGATATGGAAGACAAGAAAATATTTTGACTGGAAGGGACTGTGGCATTGGTAGAATCAGAGTCCACAAAGATATTCTGATACTCTGAAGCAATGAGCTCTTGTAGCAAGATCACATTTGACAAGATCATCACAGAATTATTGACCTTTTCTGGTCCTCAGTTTCTTCCCCTTCAAACTGAGGACCCTGATTTAGGTCAGTGGTTCTCAGCCCTGTATTTTACAAAATAGAGATGCCTGCACTCTATCCCCAGAAATCCTGATTTAATTGGTCTGGGTGGGGCCTGGGAGTTGATATATTTTGAAAGCTACCGAGATGATTCAGCTGAATTTGGGAACAACTGAAGTTGACATCTGAGAGCATTTCACCTCTGACATTCTGTGATTCGTGTACTCACCAACTATATTGTTGGTACAGGATAGAGGAGCAGTATGTGGAAAAACAACCTAGGAGCTGACATGTTTGGGGATAATAAGAATGTGGCTCCCATTTTTTGAGTTCATAGTCTATGCTTAGGTCTTTGTATACATTATCTTTCTTAATTAAATCTTTCAGACCACTCTATGAGATCAATATCATGTTTTCCCTTTTAGAGATGAGGAAACTGAAGCTTACCAGGGGGGGATATAGCCTGTGCAAGGTCATATCAGTGGCTGAACTGAGATTTGAACCCACATCAGTCTGAATTTAAACCTTTCCAAACTGGTAAGCTCAACATAAGTGACAGTTTAAGTAGTTGATCAGACAATTAATGTAATTTTGGGCTACTTAGTACCTAACCAGAGAGGGAGAAGTCCCTCTTTTTTGCTTTGGCTGTACACCATACCTAAGGAGCTCTGGTGGTGCTGTGCCTAACCAAAAGGTTGGTGGGTCAAACCCACCAGCTGCTCTGTGGAAAGAAGAAGGGGAAATCTACTTCAGTAAAGATTTACTGCCTTGGAAACCCAATGGGGGTCACTATGAGTTGGAATTGATTCGATGGCAATGAGTTTTATTTATTTAAAATATACCATACCCAGAGTATCAGGTTCTGCTCTCTTTTATTTGGAGGGCATTACAAACTAGTGGACTTTTGGATGAGTGAAGCCAGCTAGACAGCTGAAAGGATCTCCCCTGTCATGTGGAAAACCGTGAGGGAGTGACAGGCTTTCGCTGCAAAAGTGGAGATGAAAGACAGGAGCTCTGTCTTCAGATCATCAAGGGCTGTTGTTGCAAGAAGGGGCATACATTTGGAAGCAAAGATCTGGCAATCCTGGCAGGACAACTCTCACCAGATAGAAGTGAGCAGTAACTTGGTTTAAATTTAACATTAATGATGAAAGCAGTGCTAAAGAATTGGTCCGTTTCTTGCATGCTTTGTTTTGAGACATTTGCTATAAGATGATGCTGAGCTCTCTTTGGGTTGGGGGTTGGAAGGAGGAGATGCAGGGATGCTCACACTGGCCCATAAGACCAATTCCGCTACTCAATAACATCTCAAGGTTGTGGATCTTTTGCACATGTGTTTGGAACTAGCAGGCAAATAGAGCATATGATCTCATGCCTAGCTTGGCATGTTTCATATTTCCTTAGACTTTTTAGCTAGGAGCATAGGCATTGGCCTTGAGCACCCCTAAGTGGGTACTTGGGTTTTTGCTTGATAAAAGCTCTAGTGGTTTCAACTGAACAATCCCTGAGCACCTGAGCTGGACACTGTGGGGATGGAAACATGGACTAGACATAGTGTCTGTCTTCTGGAAGCTCACAGTCTACTTTGGGGAAGATAGAAGACACATAATTGACTAAAATAGGAGACCAACAATAGCAATCTATGCAATTGTGGTCAAGGAGATGTGATAGGAAGTGCTCTAGGGGCTTTTGGGAGATGCTTCCTTACTGAAGGAGACAGAGATGGAAGGTCTTTTCTTCTGGATGTTGTTGTGTCTGGATGTCATGTCACAATTGGGGGCCAGCATCTTGCTACCATGAAGGGAGTGAGTCTGAGGACAAAGTCTCAAACTAAAGATGGAGGAGCAGAAAGATGAAGGGAATCTGCAGCCTTGAGGCTGTCATTGAACAGCTGATTTTGCAAACCTAGCTGGGACTTCTTATTTTAAATACTATATGCCCTTCATTCTTGTCATTTTAAGTTGGGGTTGTTTATTGTAGCTCATCCAACCTGAAACAAAAGGAAGAGAGAGGACACCTGGAGGGCCATTATGCCTCCAGCACATTTCCTGAGTATGGATGTCCCTTCTAAGTACAGATTAGTACCAGTGGGACAGTCAGCCATCTTCTTCTGCCCCTCAAGCCTGAACCCAGATGGGGCAATCAATTAGGGACCTCCCCATTTTAGAAAAAACCCTTTGTATTCTAAGGCCAGCTGGGATTTCCCAGAAGAATTATTAACTATAACTTATATACACAAATATGCTGCTACTCACCCTGAGGTCTTGGTACTTAAGAGTTCCCCAAGTGAGAAGCTATTCTATCACCAACCAACGCCCTACAAGCAAAGTGTTTACCCTTGAGGCTGAAGATTTCCTGTTGGTTTTTGAAACTCCTCAATGTTTCTTCCAATGAGTAGCAAACCAGTTTCTCCTATTGCAACAAAAAACAAAACAACATCAAAAAACGCACTGCCATCAAATTGTATCTGACTCATAGCAACCCCTCCTTGGGTTTCTGAGGTAGAAGTAGATTGCTCAACCTTCTGAGGAGTAGCTGGTTGGTTTGAACCACCAGCCTTCTGGTTAGCAGTCAAATGCCTTAGGCACTACACCACCAGAGCGCCTTCTCTTTTTTAATTGCTTTGGAAGATAACCACTTATCTCTTTGCAGTTCCTTCTTATTAGGTGGCCGGTGCTGAGAGAAACAGAACCAGAGTAAATTGTTAGAAAAAAAATAAGTTTTATTGAATCATCTGTCTGGCAGATGGGCTGAGGCTTAAAGTAGCATCAGCCCCAATCCTGTCTCCTCAGGGTGCTTAAGAAGTGTTTAAATGTAGGAGGTAGATTGCTTGTTTCAAAAGAGCCAATCCTGAGTGCAGAAGAGGAACTAAATGCAAGGGAATGTGGGAATAAGACTGGCACAGGAACGGAGACAAAGAGTCCAAGTGGAAACTGGGGGTGGGTGTGGGGCCAATGTGAAGGCGGGAAGGGAGACAAAGAGTCCGAGTGGAAACAAAGGGGTGGAGACAAGGAGAGTACTGAGAGAGAAGAACAGAAGCTGAGTAAATACAGGCTGGGTAGAGAGTGAAGGATTTATCTATTACTTCTAGGGTCTTCAGGAGTGAATTCTGAGTGAAGCAAGTAATCTATATGTAATAGTTGGTTGTCCAAAAAAGATCCTGTGCATTTAGTTAAAATCATCAAGGATTTTTGTGCATTAGTTTGTTTTGTTCTGTTTTAACTTGGTGAAGTTAACATGACTAAGTACAATGTGGTTAAAACAAGAGACAAAGTTAATTTTATTTAGAGAGATGCCCACATACTGAGAGTTTCACCTTGAGCCATCATCCCTTTAAATGTAACACCTGGCTCTCAGAAGACTCTCAGCCCTGACCTAGGCTAGAATATACAGTGACTTTGCTTGCATTTTAATATCTCAGTCATACCTGCATGCAGCTAATAGAGACTCTATTTATTTTTACATTATTACAATTGTTAACATTTTAAAAACATTATAGGATGTTTGGGAAACCAAAAAAATGAAATCACTTTAATCCCTGTATCTCATACATCCAATGATTAATTTCATCCTCACATGCAATCTTCCAGGGGTGTCCACATATAGGCATATTTTTTATGTTGCGATCCTAGTACACATACATTTTTTTGTCTTCTGATTTTTTTACCTTATCAGTTTATAAAATTTTGCACAAGTCATTACATAATTTTTAGAATTATTTTAATGGTTGCTTGATAAGATCAGCAAGTAGATATAATAATTAAACTTTGTAAGAAACTCTGGTGGTAGCTTAGGAAAAGTTGTTTCTCATCCTCCTTTTTTGTTCTTTGTCCATCTCTCTCCTCCAGAATCTAGGATTCAGGAACATGTGAGCCTGTCTCCAGCTCCAGGGGCTAATCTTAATTGGTCTAAGCCAATCATAGTGGTCCCATTCCCCTAGTCAGAGATTGGTGTAGGCACATGTATGTCTTATTCTTCTGTGAAGGCACATGTAGGGAAGCATTCTGGGGGCTTCTGGGAAAGGCTTTTGTGTTTATAAGAAGAAACACAAGAAGAGATGTCCATTCCTTATCCTGGATGTCATCATACTTGCATGTGATGCATGAATGTAACAGGCAAACATTTCCTAGCTGAATCAACCCTTTCCTTCCATTGGTAAATGTTAAAGCCTATTTTAGAATGCAGTCCTAAAGCCTATTATTAGGAGAACCTTGAGGTTATGGATTAAATTGTGTCCTCCCAAAATTATGTGTTGTAAAGCCTCACCCTTATGCATATGGATGTAGTCTCAATTTGGGAATAGGGATTTCTTTCTGTGTTAATGAGGCCATGTAAGAATAGGGTGTGTCTTAAATCAATCACTTTTTGAGATATGAAAGAGCAGATCAGGCACAAAAAAAGAAAGCACAGATGGGAGTAGATGCCATGCCACACGAGGATTGCCAAGGAACAGAAACAGAAGCTGAAAAGACAAAAGGACTTCCTCTCAGAGCTAAGAGAAAGAAAGCTTTCCCTTGGAGCCAGCACCCTGACTTAGGACTTCTAGCCTCCTAAAGTGTGAGAAATTAATTTCTGTTCATTAAAGCCACCACTTGTGGTATTTCTGTTAGAGCAGCACTAAGAAACTAAGACACTTGCTTTCCTGGTATTTTGGGTGTTTAGATCGGGGAATGTTCTCTTAGAGCTTCTCACTTGAGCAGATATTCTCCCACACTCTGGGACCCTTCTCAAGGTCTTATAGTAAATGTCCTGCACTTCCCTGATGTGAAAGGATAGGGAATAAGTAAGGTCAGCAAGTTCTATCCTCATTATCTGTCGTTCCAAGTGAATCAGGGCCCAGAGAGCAGAGACAGCCAGGCTGATCATTAGGAACATCAGCTGACAAGTGTGACTCAGAGCTGGAGATGGGGAAGGAGGAGGCAGGTGCTGGACTATTAAAAATGCCCTAGAAAGAGCTTTGTCCTTCAAAGCCAAGAGCCTAGAGCTCCTGTTTCTGATCCATAATAAATAGTTCTCCTTGGTTTTCTCAGGTGAGGGAACCTCACTGGAGGCTTGGGCTCATGTCCTTACTGGATTGATCTGTTGAATATGCTCCATTTACACCCTGTCTACAACCCTCAGGCTTTTGAAAGAGTATGGGATTTGGGCTGAGAACACCTGGGTTAAGATTGAAATTCTCTTACTGGTCCCATCTTACACTAATTGTAATCTTGGGCATCATCTATCCTTTCCAATTCTCAATTTCTAGCTATAAATTTATGGCAATATTTCTATCACAAATTGTTGGTAGTACTGAATGACCTCAGTCACACAATTAAGTGAAATTAAATATAGCAACAGCAATTTATGGGCCACCTTCTTTGTGTTAGGTTCTGGAAATAGAAAGATAAATAAGAATGGTTCTTGTCCTTAACAAGTTTAAAATCTAATGGAGAAAATGGTTTATAAAGTCTTCATCACTACCCAGGATTCTTTTTTGTTTGAAGTTCAAATAAGATTTTTGTTGTTGTTTTGTTTTGTTTTTTAGCATGTGTCAATGACCCTACCATTGCTGCTATGGAGTGTTGCAGACTGGTAAGAGCTCTGTGGGCTAAGACCTTACCTGCAAGAGCTATATACACCTCTTGAAGATTTCTTTCGTGTCATTGTTAATGGCTAAGCTTTGGACAGTTTTACCTTTGAGCTGAGGAGTGATGACATCATCCCAAAGCCTCACATGTGGATGGATGAGAGCAGGACAGATGGAGATGTGTAGGAATTTGGAACATCTGGAGAAAGGTCTCAGGCCCTTTTCCATCGTGTGGAGACTCTGCAGGGACATGGAGCATCAAATGGAAACATACCTCTAGATATCTTGGTGTCAGCTTCCCTCTAGCTGGAGGACAACCTCTTTGCCTTGATGAAAGAAGTATAAGGGTCTACTTGTTTAGCAAGACAGTCTATTTAGGATTGTTTCACTTTTAAATAAAATCATTTCTTTCAATGACAACTTACTTGGAAGCTGAATATGCAAAACAAGTTACCATGGAATATTCTTGGTTGATGCTAGTTTAAGGGGGCACTCAACTCCTACCTTCTCCATGGAAGCCCTTAAAGCATCTTGGTGGAAGCCACAGCCTTCCACAGAACACAGCTTGAAGCTACTAATTAGAGCAACTTCAGCTAGACAGTGCAGTGAAGAACCTATGCGCTCCATGAAACCAAAAACCAAACTCATTGCAGTAGGGTCAGTTTCTACTCATGATGACCCCTTATATTACATGGAGTAGAACTGCTCCATGGGGTTTTCTCGGTTGTAATCTTTATGGAAGTAGATCACCAGGGATTTTTTTTTTTCCATAGAGGCGCTGGGTGGGTTTAAGCCACCAACCTTTTGATTAGTTGTTGAGCTTAAACTGTTTGGTCCACCCAGGGACCAGTGTGTGCCGTACCTGGTATGAATTGAATACTGTTGAGGGTTCCCAACCTTAAGGAATCTCTAGACTAGCACCTATTATATGCCTGAAATTTTATCTCTGGGAACTTTGGAGGTTTTTGTTCTTTTCAGAATGCCCCCATAGACATTCAAGCATTCCTGGGGAGTGTACAATAAGCCCATGATGAATTCCCACTCATATTCAATCATACATTTAATTCTTTGACTCATATTTATTGAGCATCTAAGTGCTAGGTGCTGTTCTATGCATTGTGGGTACAATTCTGAAAATAACAAACAAGGATCTCTGTGCTTTGGAGCCTCCATTCCAGTTTGGGGAGGATAGCTCACAGCTCGGCCCCAGGTGCTTGGGACCCCATGCTGGTGGCAGTAGATTGTAGTCTTGCTGTGCTTACTTCCACAACTGCTGGCCCTATTCAGCTGGCACTAAATAACGTGCTGAGTCAGATCAGCTTAGCAGGCTGTTTTTGCCAAATCTCCAAGCTGACTGATTTGCGTACTGCCCTTGAAGTCCTTGGGGTTTGGTGGTGATGCCTTAGGGGCTACCTGGAAACAGAGAAGAGGGGAAGAGGTTAGAGGGGTCAAGGAGAGGCCACAGAGCACTTCCATTTTGATCTGATTCTGTGGTTCTCAAACTTTGCTGGGCATTAAACATATGAGTAGCTTTAAAAGTCCAGATGCTCAGGCTGCACCCCAGACCATTTGAATCAGAATCTCTAAGGGTGGGTCTTGGGCCCCAGGAGTATAAAAACCTCCTTAGGTGAATACAATGTACAGCCAAGTTTGAGAATCACTGAACTAATTTATATAATAGGTGTGTGTGTAAGATTTATATTGAAGAAAGATTTCTTAGGCTTTGAACAGATTACTGCCCTGATACAACAGAGTCATGAGGTCTTACTGTAAACTCACATGATGCTCTTATTGCCTATGAAAAGTGGCTCAAAAGTCCGTGGTCAGAGACTTGATCCTGTGCTCATAAGAAAATGCTCCCTGCCCTTGAGACTATGGCCTGTAGTCACCCATTGGGCCTGGAATTGGACTCACTCCCATGGATAGGCAGGCCTACTAGCTGAACAACTACACCAGGGAAACACAGTCCTTAGAACAATCAATCATGGGAGATCAGAAGGGCAGCATGTGCACAGGGAGAAAGCTAGGGAGGCAGGAATGCATAGGAAGGACACAGGGAAAGGGTAACCATAGGGAGGAAGTGGGAGGAAAGCTGATATACTGTGGGAAATGTAATCAGTGTCACCAAACAAAATGTGTATGAACTGTTGAATGTAAAACGAATCTGCTTTGTAAACTTTCACCCAAATCACAATAATAAATAAATAAGAAATTATTCCCTGTTCACATTCTTTTGTTCACTCTCCTCATATCCTACTGAGTGGAGACTCTCAGCCCACACTTTTCTCCTCTCTGACTGCCGTCGAGTCGGATCCGACTCATAGTGACCCCTCATTGGGTTTCCAAGCAGTATCTCTACAGAAGTAGATTGCCTAGTTTTCCTCCTGAGGAGTGGCTGGTGGGTTTGAACCACTAGCCTTCTGGTTAACAGTCAAATGCCTTAGGCACTATGCCAGCAGAGCACCTCACCTCTCTCCTAGGCCCCTAGAATTAGGGCTAATTGTATATCTGACTAGTAGAATTTTTAGTGCCATAAAACACTTGTGTAAAACTGTATACACCTCTTCAGACTGCATCTGTTTTCTCCTTTCCAGTTCCTTTGCAAATGCAAAAATCTTATGTTGACTATAAATGAAACCAAACCAGTTGCTGATTCTAACTCATGGCAACCCCATGTGAGTCAGAGTAGAACTGTGCTCCAAAGAGTTTTCAATACCTAATTTTTTGAAAGTAGACCACCAGGCCTTTCTTCTGAGGCACCTCTGGATGTACTTGAACCACCGACCTTTCAGTTAGCATTCAAACACTTAACCATTGTGCCACGTAGGGACTCCCCTACTGAGTATAGAGGTCATATAACATTTTCCTTTAGTTGGAGCTCTGGTAGCATAGTGGCTAAGACACTTGCCTGCTAACCAGACGGCTGGCGGTTCAAACCCACCAGCCGCTCCTCGGAAGGAAGGTTGGGCAATCCTACTTCTGTAGTGATACTGCCTCGGAAACCCAAGGAGGGGTCGCTATGAGTCGGGTTTGACTTGACGGCACACAACAACAACAACAACATGATCCAAGTACTTTAGGCAACCATCTATAAAAATCTAAACTAAAAAAAGTGAATAAAGGAAAGATTATTCTCATTAAAAAATATATTCTCTTCTAGATTTGACATGGGTAAAATAAAATCCTGTTCATTAGACTTTGAACATACTGGTTTCCAGACTAGATTTATGGTGTATAGCAAAACCACTATGTTTTGTGCCTGTACATATGGGCACAAGCCTTCACTCCTAGTTCTTGACAAACATGAAATTGCTTTTAAGAAAATGCTTTCAAGAGCAATTACAATTATGAATGGCTTTGGCAGCTACCAGCATGCATTATTAATTCTGTAATACAGTTAACTTCCTCTTCATTCATATTTGATAGGAAGACCATGTTGTCAAGAGGGAAGCCCGATGCAGTGTTTTTGAGACTGTTGATAAGGTTTCAGGAAACTTGTGGTACTTTCCCTGCATTCCTTCTCCCAGTCACCTTGCTGGGCATTGAAAACTGCTTTAACCTTGACCTTAAGATAGTAACTGCTTTATTAGGAGCCAGATAAGTAATCTGCAGGAAGCCAAATAAGTTTGCATATCATTTGAATCTGTCACATTTTTGCTGTATGACAAAATACTGGGAGAATGGCATAAACATTTCCAAACCCATGGTCTCATTTAAACTCATAATAATCCTTAAGGTAGGTAAAATCACAAACCCAAACCCATTTCTGTCAAGTTGATTTTGACTTGTAAGACAGAGGAAAACTGCCCTGTAGGACTTCCAAGGCTGTACTTATTACAGAAGCAGACTGTCTCATCTTTCTCCTGCAGAGTAGCTGGTGGGTTCAAACCTCTGACCTTTGGTTAGCAGCGAGTACTTAACCACTGTACCACCAGAGCTCTTTTAAGTAGGGAGGGCAGCTATAATTAGATCAGTGTTACCATAGGGCAAAGAGACTCTCAGACAGGTTAAATGATGGTCAGCCTCTCACCTCTTTCACATTCTCAACCTTATTCCCTCAACACCCTTGGTTTCCCAGGCTCCAACATATATTATATCGTCAAAGGCCATTGCATTTTACCTGTTGCTGACTGATGTGTGTCAAGATGTAACTCTGCAGTCCCATGCTGCACTGAGGCCCCCAGGGGGTTACTGTGAACTCTTAGGAGTGCGGGAGGGGGGGGGGAAGGGGCACAGCAATGCTGGACATCTGTCTGCCACCATGCGAAAGGGGTAAACCAATCATGCTGCCTTCCTTTAGATGATGTCTTATTTTTGCTAAGCTAATTTTGGGAGCTCTGGTAGCATAGTGCCTAAGGCACTTGACTGCTAACCAGAAGGCTGGTGGTTCAAACCCACCAGCCACTCCTCGGAAGGAAGGTTGGGCAATTCTACTTCCGTAGTGATACCACCTCAGAAACCCAAGGAGGGGTCGCTATGAGTCGGGACGACTTGACGGCATATAACAACAACAACAACAAAGCTAATTTTCAGTGGTTGCAGTGATAAAAAGTAAGTACTGCAATGTGGAACAGGAAAAGAGGGTGACGATGTCCAATCTGATTCCAAGCTTTGAGAATTTGGGCAGTGACCATTAGGCATGCACATTTCATTAGTAAGTAATTGTATCTCTTTAAGAATGAAATTAAGAGGTTATTTTTTCTTTTAATTTATGCATAATATTTTTGTGGTTTTGTTGCTGGGACAACATTGTTGTTCCCAGCACCAAAAGAGCAAACTTCAAAGCAAAAGCACTTTTTGAGCCTCTAACTGGGTCATGCTTGCTGATGTCCTATTGGACAAAGCATGTTACATGGGCAAGCCCAAATTCAAAGGATGGAAAGATAGATCCCACCTCTTAAAGGGAGGAGCAGCAAAGTCACATTGCAAGTGGGAGTACACCCAGGGATAGAAAGAATTTGTTTGTGTTTTTAAAAATTCACCATATGCCCTGTTTTATGTGTCTTTGGGCAAGTGGCTTCCTATTCCTTAACTTCATTGTCATCACTTTTAAAATAGGGTAATAATCTCTATGGAGTCCTTGTGATGCAGTGGTTAAGAACTCAGCTGCTAACCAAAATGTTGACAGTTCAAACCCCTCAGCTGATCTGTGGGAGAAAGACATGTCAGTCTGCTTCCATAAAGATTTATAGCCTTGGAAGTCCTATGTGGCTGTTCTACTCTGTCCTATAGGGTTGCTATTAATCGGAATCGACTCAGTGACAGTGGGTTAATAATCTTTATCCCTCATAAGGCTGCTGAGAGGGTGAAATGAGATAATATAAACAAGTGAAAAGATCATAAACTAGAAGTGCCATGGAAATGTAAGAATCTGCTCTTATCTGACATTCCCTACCGTGGGTAAATCTTGAGTTGAGAAAGATCCAGATATTTGGATCTTAACAAATTATTTCTGTAATTATAAAGCTTGGTGATTTTCCAGAATATAAGGATAGCTTCCTGTGATTTAGGTTAGTGAGATCATAACAAGTACTGGACAAGATGGCACCCCATTCTTCTTGTCTAAATTATATATTATTTACTGTCTTAGTTGAAGTTGTTAATCCCATTCATTAGTGTCCCAATTCTAGATCCTGAAAAGAAAAGCTAGTTGGCCAAATTTGAATTGGGTCTATACTCCTGGTCCAATCAGGTAGGGCAGAAAGGCATGGTCATGGGATAATGCCTGTCTTGATCCAGTAGAAGTACCTTTAAGCCAGATGGATACACCAATTGTCATGCAACTAATGCCCATGAAGCCAAGCAATGAAAACCCACTAATCTTCTTGGAAATTGCATATTACTCCAGACTCTTCTTGCTTGTTGTAATTTTATCTGATTTCTGGTCCTTGGCTCCCTCACATTTATTATCTTGTTCTTATACTGCATCATTTGGTCTTTTTCACTTGCTGGCCCCTGGACCTCAATTCTTCCATAGTCTTCTTTGTTGGATACATCTTCCTAGTTCTTCTGGGCTTTTTTTTTTTTTTTTTTTCCCCCAGATACGGAGTACAATAACCATCCTGCATGACTCCTTAGGACTCAACTTGCAGCCTTGGTCTACCCCCTCCACTACTGGTGAGGATTTAGACAATATATATGTCTATTGCTTTGACTAGACCATAATTCATTTTAGGGAAGAAGTTACCATATATCCAGATCTTATTTGTTATTTTGTCTCTTCACACAGAACTGAGGAAACCAAGTGGGACATAGAACAAAGAAAGTATGAAATTAGGTTGGATATCTGTGGAGGACATGTGTTATTTTGTGACTGTCAGCATCCAAACTCTTATTTTAGGAAGATATTTCTTTGCTGACAGCAATAGTCCTGTCTCCCTCTTCAGGGGCTAAGGGGCCAGACATTCCCTCTCATCAGTCCCTGACATCTTGGCTTGTGTGACCTAGGCTTGCCCAAGTAGTTGCTCCCACCTTGAATTTTGAATCTTGAGGGCTTCTCGCAAAGACAGTGGTCACATGAGAAATTAATCATGCTGAGACTTCAGGGGAGGTCACAGCTGGTCTCCAGTGGCAGCTGTGCCACAGGAAGTGATCAAACCCAATGATTCCTGTGACTTGACCTGACCTGCATTGTATTTTTGCTGCCTGGCCTCCTGATTTCCTTCCTGTTTTATCTGATCTTGGTTCTCCATTTTTCTGACAGATTCAGAGAACAGGTCAATATCTTACCAATACACTTCTTTTTTTTTTTTTTTCTTCTTCAGTGAATCAGACATTACTGTTTGCATTGTTTGCAGCTGAGTACCTGACTGAGTCAAGCCCCAAATAATAATAAATAATGGCTTCCCTTCACCAAAGACATATCATGTGCAATGTATGGTACTAAGCACATCATGTGGATGATGTTCAATCCTCACAAGAATTGTGGGTGGGGGTTATGATTTTTCTTATTTTGAAAATTAGGCTCAGAGAGGCTTTTATGGATAATGTTGCTATGAACATTCATATGAATGTCTTCCTGACATTCATTTGCACACATTTCTGTTACTGCATCTAAGAATGAAGTTGCTGGGTCATAAAGTACAGATATGTTCATCTTCACCAGCTAATGCTCAGCTGTTTCCTATTTTTACAGCTCTCACAAGCACTTGTATGAGATTCCACTTTCACTATATCATGGCCAACATTTAATGTTGTGTATTTTTAATCTTAGCAGGTGGTTAGTGGTATCACATTTGAGCTTCATCTGCATCTCCATCAAGCTCACTGAAGTTGAGCATCTTTTGATACACTTATTTGCCACTTGGATGTTCTTTTGTTGTGACACATATGCTTTGGTCTCTTGACCATTATTCTTTTACTTATTGACTTATATAAGTTCTTTATATATTCTGGAAAGGGTCCTTTGTATTTATGTTTTACGTCTATCTTCTCTCACTCTAGGAGCTATGGTGATGTAGTGCCTAAGGCATTTGACTGCTAACCAGAAGGCTAGCGGTTCAAACCCACTAGCCACTCATTGGAAGAAAGATTGGACAATTTACTTCTGTAGAGATACAGCCTCAGAAACCCAAGGAGGGGTCACTATGAGTCAGAACCGAATTGACGGCAGTCAGTTTGGTTTTTTGGTTTCTCTCACTCTGTAGTTTGCCTTTTCAGTCTGTTACTGATGTCTTTTGATGAATGAAATGCTTAATTTTAACATTCAACTTATCAATCTTTTTGTTTGTGGTTATGCATTTCATGTTCTGTTTAAGATCCCAAGGTTATGAATAAATTCTTCAATGTATTCTTCTAAAGCAGGGCTGGCAAACTTTTTTGAAAAGAGCCAGAGAGTAAATAGACTGGTCTGCCTTCATCTTCAGAGAGTGTCAGTCTTCCCCCTGGGTCTGCTTTCTACTGTGTTTAATCTGCTCTTTTATATCTCAGAAGTGATTGGTTAAAATATACTGTACAATGGCATGACCTCATACATAGCAATATCATGATGTCTTAAATACTAAAGCTCAATAATAAATACAACTGAATGTCCAAAGGGTTTAATCCTCCATCTTTTCTTCTTCTTCAAGAATGCTTTAGTGTGTCTTAGCCTTTTACGTTTCCAAATAAATTGTGTAGTTAGTTTTGTCAATTTCTACCCAAAAAAGAAACCATGCTTGGACTTTTATTATTATTATTATTTCATTGACTTTATAGAGCAAATTGGAAAAAAATTGACATCTCTACAGTAATTGAGTCTTCCAATCCATGAACCTGAATAAATTTCCATTTATTTAGGTCTTCTTTAATTTCTGTCAATAATGTTATAGTTTTCAGTGCAGAGGACTTTCACATATTTCAGTAGATTCATTACTAGTTGTTTAGTTTTCTTATGCTATTGTAAGTGGTATAGTTAAAAAATCTTTTCACATTGTTTTGTGGCAGGTGCACATGTGGTCAACATGAGTTGAAATGAACATGATGGCAACTTCTATTAATGTGAGATATTATATTAATTTATTATCTTATATTGAACCACTCTTGCATTTATGGAATAAATTCCACTTGATCTTTTTTTTTTCTTTTTTAAACTTTTAATTGTGATTTGAGTGAAAGTTTACAGAGCAAATTAGTTTTTCATTCAACACTTCATACATATTTTGTTTCTTGACATCAATTGCAATCCCAACAATGTACCAGCATTCTTCTTACTTCTTCCTTGTGTTTACTGTGTCCTTATTTCCTATCTCTTTCTGCCTTCTGAGCTTTGTCCCTGGGCAAATAAATGCTGCCCTTTTGATGTCATATGTTTGATTGTTCTAAGGATTGTGTGCCTCCCTGGTGTTATTGTTTACCTTATACCCCCTGTCTATTATTTCATGCATTGGACATGTTATCAGGAGGGACCAGTCCCTGGACAAGGATATCATGCTTGGTAAAGTAGAGGGTCAGCGAAAAAGAGGAAGACCTTCAATGAGACAGATTGACACAGTGGCTGCAACAATGGGCTCAAGCACAGCAATGATTGTGAGGGTGGCACAGGACTGGGCAGTGTTTCATTCTGTTGTACAGGGAGTCATTATGAGTCAGAACGGACTTGACAGCACCTAACAACAACAATAAATTGTTTGGTTGAAAGTTAAGCTATGAGGGTGAATTCAGTTCTAGGCTTGAAGGGTTACTAAGGGCCATAGTCCTAAGTGTTCCACCAGTCTCTGTCAAACCAGAAAGATTGGTCTTTTCTATGATTTTGAGTTTTGTTCCATATTTTCCACCCACTCTATTCAGCACCTTCAATTGTAATCCCTTTCAGAGTGGTCAGTGATGGTAGCTGGCATATCTAGTTCTTCTGGTCTCAAGGTCATGGAGACTGAGGTTCATGGGGACAATTAGTCCTTTGCACTAATTGTTTTCATGAGTCTTTGATTTCTTAACTCTTTGCTCTGGATGAGGAGAGACCAATAGTTGTACCTTAGATGGCCACTGACAACCTTTTAAGATCCCGGTCACTAATCACCAAAGTAGGATGTAAAACATTGTCTCCGTGGACTACATTCTACCAATTGAGCTGAATGTCCCCAGAGACTCATTCCTCAAGGTGTTTGGTTATTGCTAAGAAGTTTTCATAACTTTGCCCCTTGTTTGCTCTAGTATATACATAGATATATTTATAGCACATACAAATACATATGTAGAAATATCATTTGCCAAACCTACATGGTATAGTCCATGGTGCATGTTTGCCTACCCGAAGCTATTCATCCTGCCTGTCTGTCTATGTATCTACTTATAGATTAATGTTTGTTATTTCTGTTAATCCAGTATATGTAATAGAATTTACCATTGTTGTCTATAATTCTTGTGCACCTCTCTGTCTTTTCTGTTACACTCTCTCTGTGTTTCTCTTGTCTTTTATCTAGTTAGTGATTTTCTCTCCCCTCCACTCCCATCCCTGGTAACCATCAAAGAATATTTCTTTCTGTGTGTAACCTTTCCTTGACTTTTTATAATAGTGGACTCATGCAATATTTGTCCTATTGTGATTGGCTTATTTCACTCAGCATAACGTCCTCCAGGTTCATCCATGTTATGAGGTGTTTCATAGATTCTTTGTTAGTCTTTAGCATTGCATAGTATTCATCTTGTAATGTACTATAGTTTCTTTATCCATTCATTGTCGATGGGCATCCACTTAGTTTTGGTGTATAATCCTTTTACTATGCTGTTAGATTCAGTTTGCTAATATTTTGTTTAGAATTTTTGCATTTATAGTCTTAAGAAATATTAGTCTTTAGTTTTCTTGTGGTGTCATTATCTAACTTTGATATCAAGGTAATTACTGACCTCATAAAATGAGTTAGGAAGTGTTCCTTCATCCTCTATTTTTTGGAAGAGTTTGAGAATAAAAAGCCAAATGCACTGCCATCAAGTTGTCCCGACTCAGAGTGACCCCTTCTTGGGTTTCCGAGGTGGTATCTCTACAGAAGTCGATTGCCCTATCTTCCTTCCGAGGAGTGGCTGATGAAAAATTGGTACTAATTGTTCTTTCAGCGTTAGGTAGAATTCCTCAAGGAAACCATTTGGTCCTGGACTTTTCTTATTTAGGGATTTTTGGTTACTGTTTCCATCTCTTGTTTCTTATAAATCTCTCGATATTTTCTTTTTCTCCTTGAAATTTATCCATTTAATCTAGATTATGTAGTTTTTTTTTTTTTGCCATGTAATTTTTCATAGTATTCTCTTTTAAGCCTTTTAATTTTTTTTTTTTTTTGCAAGATCAGTAGTTATATCACCACTTTCATTTATAATTTTAGTAACTTGTGTCTCCTCTCTTTTTTTTCTATGTCAGTCTAACTAGGAGTTTTCAGTTTTGTTGATCTTTTTGAAAAACAGTCTTTTGGTTTCATCGAATCTCTCTATTGTTTTTCTGTTCTCCACTTTGTTTATCTCTTCTCTAATCTTTATTATTTCATTCTTCTTGCTTCTTTAGGCTTAGTTTGCACTTCCTTTTCTAGTTTCTCAAGGGGTAAAACTAAACTCATTGATTTGGGCTCTTTCTTCCTTTTTAATGTAAGTGTTCACAGCTATAAAATTTCCCCTGAGTACTGCATCCCACAGGTTTTGGTGTGTTGTGCTTTCTCTCTCATTTGTTTCTAAATATTTTCTGAGTTCCCTTGGGGTTTCTCCTTTGACCATTTTTTGACAGTATGTGTTTTCACATTTTGATAAATTTTCCAGTTTTCCTCTTATTATTGATTTTTAGTTTTATTCCACTATGATTGGAGAAGATACTTTGCATGATTCCAATCTTTTTAAATTTATTGAGGTTTATTTTGTAACTTAAAATCTGGAGAAAGATCCATGTACATTGGAGAAGAATGCATATTCTGCTGCACTTAGGTGACACATTCTACCATGTTAGTTTGGTCTAGTTGTTTCATAGTGTGGTTCAGTTTATCCATTTCCTTGTTGATCTTCTGTCTAGATGTTCTCTCCATTATTGAAAGTGGTGTGTTGAAGTCTGCTGCTCTCAGTGTAGACACCACTGTGGAACTATTTTTCACTTCAGTTCTGTCGTATGTTTACTTCCCATATTTGTATATATACCTAACAACAGAGTCCCAAGATGATAATATCTGGCATTTTTCTTTCTTCAATAATTGGTAAAAAAATCCATAGTTTTAAGATTCTTAGAGTTTCTGCTTTGTCTTGTGACAATTTTTGTAAGTTAGAATTATCTAAAAATGAGTCCATTTTATGTAAATTTTAAAATTTATTGGCATAAAGTTATGAATAATATCCCTCATTATGTGGATAGTGTCTGATGGATCTATAGTGATTGTCACTTTCATATTCCCCCAAATGATTATTTATGCATTTTCTCTTTTTCTTAATTAGGCTTTCTCTTTTTCTTAATTAGGCTTTCCAGGTATGTTTTAATTTTTTTATTATTTTTAAAGGTCCTGTGTTGCCTTTGTTTATTTTCAATATTGTGCATTTATTTATTTCTGTTGTTGTTGTTAGGTGCTGTCGAGTCATTTCCAACTCATAGTGACCCCATGCACAGCAGAACGAAACACTGCCCGATCCTGCGCCAGCTCCATGATCCCTGCTATACTTGAG
>NW_006921731.1:3460546-3478355 GCF_000298275.1 Orycteropus afer afer
AACTAGTGGCTTGCCATGTTGTTTGGTAATCTTGGGGCTGTGCCATTTTATTTGTTGACCTTAGGTTTGTCAGCCTTAGCAGCCAGCAGCTGGCTGAATGAAGAGACACCTCCAGCTCCAGTGGGCTGGGAGCAAGAGGGGCCTTCACCAGGTCCTAGAGCTTAGCACTTTGAACTCTTAAACTATAAGAGAATAAACTCCTGTTTGTTCAAGCCATTCCATTTGTGGTCTTTTCTTTAAGAGTGGTGCTAGAGAACAAAAACATGTATTTCCACAGAATGAAAACACCTGTGTATCTAATGTCAAGTTTAAGAAATAGAATTTTGCCAGCACCCTAGAATTCCCCCATTGTCCATTGGAGTCATCAACCTTTCTCTGTCCCAAAAATAACCCCTTTCTGTCCTCTATCACCATGCTAGAGTAGTTTCATATGCTTTTTGAATTTTATATTTTATAAAAATTTTATATTTTATATTTTTATACTTTAATTTGTATCTTGTTTCTTTCCCTGAACATTATGTTCATGAGAGTCATCCATTTTGTTGCATGTAGCAAACATTTTTTTAAAAAATTATGCATCATATTTCATTGTATAAATACATTATAATTTATCTCTTCTACTGTTCAACATTTGGGTTAATTTATGTTTAGGGATATTAAGATATGCTGCTATGAATATTGTGCATGCTTTTTGGGTGTACAAATGTGTACACTACTGTTGGATACTGTTATGGATTGAATTGTGTCCCCAAAAAATATGTGTTGTAAATATTAATCACTATTTCTGTGATTATAATCCCATTTGGGAATGGGTTGTCTTTGTTATGTTAGTGGGGCAGGATTAGTATAGCATGTGTCTTGAGTCAATCTGTTAAAAGATATAAAAGGAGTGAATTAAGGAAGCAGACAGAGAGGCATAGAGATACCAAGCCACATGAAGATCATCCCAGAGCAGAAGCTCAAAGAGATAAGAGCTGACAGAGAAAGAAACTTTGCCCCTAGAGCTGGCACCCTGAATTCAGACTTCTAACCTAAATAAATTTCAGTTTGTTAAAGCCACCCATTTGTGGTATTTCTGTTATAGCAACACTAGATAACTAAGACAGGTACATACCTACAAGTGGGACTTTTATTGGCCATTTAGCTATCTTCTTTGTAAAGTTCAAGTCTGTTGCCCATTTTTTTCTATTGAATTGTCTTTTTTTTTTTTTTTAAATTTATCAACTTGCATGGATTCTTTATTTAATTTGTATTAAAGTCTTCTGTTTTTGATATCTATTGTACTTAATGTGAACAGAAGTTCTTAATTTCAATGTACATTTTGTCAATCTTTTCCTTCATTTTTGTTGCTTTTGGTGTCCTATTTAATAAATCTTTATGTATCTGAAGGTCATGAATATATTCTCTTATGTAGTCTTCTAACAGTTTTGATGCTTTATTTTCCCATGTATGATTTAGCCCATGGTTTTTCAACTTCAGCTGTGTTGACATTTTGGACTGGATAATTCTTTGTCATAGGGGGATGTCCTGTGCTTCTTTACTATTTCGCAGTTTATTTATCCTCTACCAACTAGATGTCAATAGCATACCCTCTTTCCCGGTAGTGACAATAAAAATTGTCTCCATAATTGTCAAGTATTCCATGGAAGACAAAATTATTGTCATTGGAGAACCAGTATATATTATATAGTGTGAATTAAGGGTCAAATTTTATTTGTTTTCTCATATGCTGTTCAACTGATTTTAGATCTTCTTTTCCAGTCTTCATACCTTTTATTTATTTTTCTTTGTTTATTGCACTGGCTCAAATCACTAGTACAATGTTGAATAGAAATGGTAATAGCAGAATCCTTTCTTGTTCCTGGTATTAGGGGAAAAAGCTTTCAGTATTTATTGCAGATTTGCTTGGAATATCCCCTATTGCAGAAAATTCCCTTTTAGTCTTGATTTATTAAGAGTTCCTAAAATGTCATTAATGATTGATGATGTTTTTAATTCAGTGCTTTGTTTGTATCTATGTTAATGATCATATGAATTCCCCTTAATTATGTTGAAGTAGCAAATTGCATTAATTGGTTCCACAATGTTAAACCAGTCTTGCATTTTCAGAAAAATCTCAACAATATAGGTTTAGGAGCATGTTATTTTCTTCCTCCAGAGACTTCTTATATTTGCTTTTGATAGATATCAAGGGACATTAGCAATTTAGTATGAACTTAACCAATTAATTTTAGGTGTTGAGATGATTCAACTGAACTGCAGTGTCTTCCAGGACTGTTCTACTTCCTGTTCATTCTTACTTCCAGGGCAGCCTTTCATGTTTCCAGCCCCACACAGTAGGGGAGAGTTTACCAGGGCTTCAACATTTTCCTGCAGCCTCACAATTGTATCAGGAGCACTATTTAGCTGTCAGGCTCTCACCTCCTCTTCCAGAATCAGCAGATAGCTCTGGGAGAAGTAGCCCTGAATGGTCAGTTCTCAGGATTATAACTTCTTCCAAATCATTGCCTGATAATTCTCCCCTTCCTTATGAGTCCTCTGGGGGCTTTGGTTTCTTTAAAAATGTAATAATAATAATAATTGTTATCATCATTATTTTGTTCAGCTTTTGTAGCTATTCTCAATGGGAGGGTTGGTCTGAATTACCTAATCAGTCATTACTAGAAATCAAACTTTCTATGTTCTTAATTAGAGAAATAATATCAAATATAAAACATATATGTATATTAAAACAAAACAATCCCTGTATCACCACCTAGGTTAAGATATAAAACTTACAAGCCCCTGTGTGCCTTATCCCAATCACATTTTTCTCTCTACCATAACTAAGAAGAATGAACAAATCTATCCTGGAGGAAGTGCAACCAGAATGCTTCTTGGAAGGGAAGCCAGAATGGCTAGACTGCATCTGACCTACTTTGGCCATGTTGTCAGAAGGGACCATTTCCTGGAGAAGGATATCATGTTTGATAAAATAGAGGGTCAGCGAGAAAGAGGAAGGCGCTCAATGAGATGGATTGACACAGTGGCTACAATGATGGGGTTATGTATAGCAAGAATTTTAAAGCTGGCCAGGACTGGGCACTGTTTTGTTCTGTTGTACATAGGGTCACTATGAATCAGAGTTGACTTGATGGCACCTAACAACAACATCATAACTAACCCCTATCCTGATTTCTGTGTTAATCATTTATATGCTTTTCTTCACAGTTTTAACACCTAATTATGCATTCTCAATTATATAGCTTAGTTTTTCGTGGTTTTGGACTTTGTATATATATGGAATCTTATTAAATGTATTCTTTTGTCTCACTACTTTTGCCCAGGGTTATGTTTTTGCAATTTATTCAGCTTGACGTGCTTTCATTCATTGCATCAAGTCAGATCCAACTCATTGCAACCCCTCCTTGGGTTTCCAAGGCAGTATCTCTACAGATCAGAAGGAAGGTTGGACAATCTACTTCCATAGTGATACTGCCTCGGAAACCCAAGGAGGGGTCACTCTGAGTCAGATCCGACTCCACAGCAGTGGTTGTGTTGTTGCATATCTCTACAGAAGTAGATTTCCCAGCCTTCCTCCTGAGGAGTGGCTGTTGGGTTTGAACCGCCAGCCTTCTGGTTAGCAGTCAAATGCCTTAGGCACTAGGCCACCAGAGCTCTCTGAGGTGCTTAAGTCCATTAATTTTCTCTGCTAACCTATTAGATTAGAGGCTTGAGTTCATTCAGAGGAACTTCAGAACAAAGGCCTAGCAATCTACTTCTGAAAAATCAGCCATTGAAAACACTATGGAGCACATTTCTACTCTGACACACATGGGGTTGCCATTAGTTGGAGTTGATTTGCAAGCAACTGGTAAAAAAAAATGTACATTTTAGAATCAGCTTGCCAATATCCATAAAAACCCGATTGGAATTGCATTGACTCTGTAGATCAATGTGAAGAGCATTGCCATATTTACAATATTGAGTCTTCCTATCCAAGAACAAGATTTATGTCTCTGTATATTTAAGTCTCTGGTCATATAGCACCTAAGGCATTTGACTGCTGACCAGAAGGCTGGCCATTCAAACTCACCGGCCACTCCTCAGAAGGAAGGTTGGGCTATCTACTTCCATAGTGATACTGCCTCCGTAAACCCAAGGAGGGGTTGCTATGAGTTGGGTCCGACTCGACGGCACATAACAACAACAACAACAATATTTAAGTCTTATTTAATGTGTTCTTTAATAAAGTTTTATATTTTTTTTCTATAAAGGACTTTTATATCTTTTATTATTTTTTCTTAGGTTCTTTATATATATTTCACAGTTTTTAAAATATTTTCTTTCAATACAAAAAAAAAAAAAAGAGTCACAGATATAAAGTGTGACTGGAGTTTAGGGGTCCCTCTTCTGGATTCCCCTCTGCAGAGAGAGGTTTGCTTCTCTTTCACTCTCAGTGAACCAAACCTGATGGCTAAGGGCAAAGAAATGAGTTCCTTTGCTTCAGATTAATTTTTGAAAAGTAATTTTGCAACAGTGTGGATCCAAAGTTAAATGGAAAAATTGAGCATTGCCACATGTTGGCAGATTTGGGGAATGTCCAAAGTGCTTTGTTTCACCAGATCCTGCAAAATCTAACTAACCCTGACTGATGCTCCTTTATATCAGAGAGTATCAAGAACTGGAGATGGAGATGCAACCTGGGGTGTAACAATAGTTGGCCAAGAGGAGATGGTGGGCTTCATTGGCCAGGAGTGAAGGATGGAGGCAGCAAGCTAGAAAGATCTGATAGAATTTCCGCTGATAGAAATTGAACTAAGGTCAGGGCAACAGTATCAGACAATTTACTAAGCTCTTACCTTTACCCAGCCCTGTGCTAGACATGTGGAGGTGAAAGGGACATGTAGGTCTCAGTCCTGGACCCCTTAAGAATTTATAATCTCACCTTGGAAACAGAAAATACACATTTGGCAAGTTAAATAGCACCATAAAGCCATCTATCTGTTCATTCATTCATCCACTCACTCAACCATTCAACTATTCACTTAGTACTTTGGAGCCCCGACTCTATATCACTGCCACTCATCTCTCAGTTTGTCGTACTGTGGTGGCTTTTGTGTTGCTGTGAGGCTGGAGGGTATTCCACTGGTATTTCAAATACCATCAGGGTCACCCATGGTGGACAGTTCTCAGGGAAGCTTCCAGACTAAGACAGACTTGGAAGAAAGAAGGGGCTATCCACTTCTCAAAGAATTGGCCAGTGGAAACTTTATGAATAGCAATGAAACACTGTCTGATATATTATTGGAAAACTTTATGAATAGCCCTGAAACATTGACATAGTGCCAGAAGATGAGACCTTCAGGTCAGAAGGCACTCAGATTATGACTGGAGAAGAGCTGCATCCTCAGAGTAGAGCTGACCTTAATGATGTGGATAGAATAAAGCTTTTGGGACCTCCATTTGCAGATGTGGCATGACTCAAAATGGGAAGAAACAGCTACAAACATCCATTAATAATCCGAACCAAGGAATGTACGAAGTATGAATCTTGGAAAATTGGAAGTTGTCAAAAATGAAATGTAACACATAAATATCGATATCCTAGGTATTAGTGAACTGAAATGGACTGGTTTGGGCCATTTTGAATCAGACAACCATATGATCTACTATGCCAGGAATGATAAATTGAAGAGGAATGGTGTGGCATTCATCGTCACAAAGACTGTTTCAAGATTTGTCCTGAAGTACAATGCTGTCAGTGATAGGATAATATCTTAAAAAGAAGACCAGTTAATATTCAAATTTTCAACCATTATTCAAATTTACAACAAACCACCAAAGCCAAAGATGAGGAAATTAAAGATTTTTAATAACTTTTGCAATCTGCATTTGACCAAACATGCAATCAAAATGTGTTGATTGTCATTGGTGTTTGGAATGCAAAAGTTGGAAACAAATAACACCAGTAGTTGGAAAATAAGACCTTGGTGATAGAAATAACGCCAGAGATTGCATGATTGAATTTTGCAAGACCAATGACAATACCTTTTTTCAACAACCCAAATGATGGCTATACTCTGGATGGAGTACACAGGAATCAGATCAACTATATCTGTGGCAAGAGGTGATGGAGAAGCTCAGTATCTTCAGACAAAACAAGGCCAGGAGCTGATTGTGGAACAGACCATCAACTGCTCATGTGCAAGTTCAATTTGAAGCTGAAGACAATTAAAACAAGTCCACAAGAGCCAAAATATGACCTTGATTCTATCTCTCCTGAATTTAGAGGCCATCTAAAGAATAGATTTGATGCATTGAACACCAAAGACCAAATTTGGAAGACATTTACCTGGCCAATTGACTGGAAGAGGTCCATATTTGTAGCCATTCCAAAAACCAGAGGAATTGTAGGATAACATCAAGAACATCACCCATGAAGAAAACAAAAGGTTATTAAAAAGATGAGAAAGGAAGAAAAGACCAAAATGGGTGTCAGAAGAGACTCTGAAACTTGCCCTTGAATTGCTAAAGCAAATGGAAGAAATGACAAGATAAAAGAGCTGAACAGAAGATTTCAAAGAGCAGCTCAAGAAGACAAAGTCAATTATTGTAATGAAATGCACAAAAGCTGGAGTTAAAAAACCAAAAGGGAAGAACACACTCAGCATTTCTCAAGCTGAAAGAACTGAAGGAATACTGAAAAATTCTACGGGCAAAATATTGAATGATGCAGAAAGCATCAAAAGAAGATGGAAGGAATATACTGAGTCACTGTACCAAAAAGAACTGGTCGATGTTCATCCATTTCAGGAGGTGGCATATGATCAAGAGCCAATGGTAATGAAGGAAGAAGTCAAAGCTGTACTGAAGGAAGTGGTGAAAAACAAGGCTCTAGGAACTGACCTGTTGAGATGTTTCAACAAACAGATGCTGTTCTGGAGGCACTCACTTGTCTATGCCAAGAAATTTGGAAGACATTTACCTGGCCAATTGACTGGAAGAGGTCCATATTTATAGCCATTCCAAAAAAAAGTGACCCCACAGAATGTGGAAACTACTAAACAATATTGTTAATATCACACACAAGTAAAATCTTTCTGAAGATAACTAAAAAACGGTTGCAGCAGTATATGGACAGAGAACTTCCAGAAATACAAGCTGGATTCAGAAGAGGATGTGGAATGAGGGATAGCATTGCTGGTGTTGGATGGATCTTGGCTGCAAGGAAAAAATACCAGAAAGATGTTTATTTGTGTTTTATTGCAAAAGCCTTCAATTGTGTGGATCATAACAAATTATGGATAACAATGAGAAGAATAGGAATTCCAGGATACTTGATTGTACTCATCTGGAACCTATACGTAGACTAGGAGGCTGTTGTTCAAACAGAACAAGGAGATACCACATGGTTTAAAATCAGGAAGAGAGTGCATCAAGGTTGTATCCTTTCACCATACTTATTCAATCTATATGGTGAACAAATAATCCAAGAAGCTGGACTATATGATAAAGAATGTGGCATCAACATTGGAGGAAGACTCATTAACAACATGTGATATGCAGATGACACAACTTTGTTTGCTGAAAGTTAGGATGATTTGAAGTACTTACTGATGACGATTAAAGACTTCAGTCTGGAGTATGGATTACATCTCAATATAAAGAGAATGAAAATCCTCACAACTGGACCAATAAACAGCATCACAATAAATGGAGAAAAGATTGAAGCTGTTAAAGATTTCGTATTACTTGGTTCCACAATCAGCACCAATGGAAACAGTAGCCAAGACATCAGACAACGTATTACACTGGGCAAATCTGCTGCAAAAGACCTCTTTCAAGTGCTGAAGAGCAACGATATCTCCTTGAAGAGTAAGGTGCGCCTGACACAAACCATGGTATTTTCAGTTGCCTCGTATGCATGTTCGAGCTGGACAATGAACAAGGAAGACTGAAGGAGAGTTGATGCTTTTGTGTTGTGGTGTTGGCGAAGAATACTGAAAGTACCATGGACTGCCAAAAGAATGAACAAATCTGTCCTGGAAGATGTGCAGCTGGAACGCTCCTTGGAAGTGAGAATGGCCAGACTTCGTCTCACTTACTTTAGTCATGTAGTCAGAAGGGATCATTCCCTGTAAAAGAATATGCTTGGTAAAGTGGAGGGTCAGCAAAAACGAGATGATTTGACACAGTGGCTGCAGCGATGGGCTCAGGTATAGCAAGGATTGTGAGGCTTGCAAAGGACGAGGCAGTGTTTTGTTCTTTTGTACATAGGGTCGCAATGAGTCGGAGCCGACTCGATGGTACCTAACAACAACAACAACAACTATATGCCAGGTGTTGTTGCAAGTGTAAAGAGATTCAGGGATGTAGAGACACTGTCTTTACCTTTTGGCAACTCATGATTGAATGAGGCAGTTGGCTGTCTACACAGCTTCAGTCAAGTGTGGTCAAGGTATGCATTCAAGTGCTGAGGAAGCACAAAGGATTGTAGTGATGTTCAGAGGGAGTCATGAATGGATTAACAGAGTCAATATGCTTGATGTGGAAGTTCATTATTAGGATAAGAGATAAGGATGTATGCAGAGTCATGGAGACTTGAAGATCACAGCAAGTTTGAGGTATGTTCACTGGTGTGAATAGAGTATAGGGACAGGATGGAGGATGACAGGAGAAAGGAGGAAGCAACAAGAAGTGAGGTCAGAAATGCAGACAAGGACAGAGCTCTGAAGGTCATTAATTCCCAGTGAAAATACATGCAGGCCTTTTCCTGAGTGAATCAGAAGCCACTTAAACATGGAAACAAAGGAATAATTTATCTGATTCATGTTTTAGAAATTACAAATGGATAGGAGAAGAAGAAATTAGAACAACGGAGACCAGTGAAGAAGAGTGCATAAGCTGAGCCCTGAAGGATGGGCAGGATTGAATGAGTAAGGATAAGAAAGGAGGACATTGCAGGCAAGAGGAATGCCAAAGCCTATGGTATAGAAAGGAGTTCTGGTAGCATAGTGCCTAAGGCACTTGACTGCTAACCAGAAGACTGGCGGTTCAAACCCACCAGCTACTCCTTGGAAGGAAGGGTGGGCAATCTACTTCCATAGTGATACTGCCTCGGCAGCCCAAGGAGGGGTCGCTATGAGTCAGGTCTGACTTGACGGCACATAACAACAACAACATGGTATAGAAACTGGAAAGCATATGGGGTATCAACGGACCATGATGAAATCAGCCTGATTGGAACCCAGGAAGGCCTTAAAGTTGGAGAGTGGGTGGTACATGTTATGTGGGCCATCAGGGCTCAGACATCTGTGGAACCAAGAGAGAAAGCATTTGCCAACAATTCCAAAATCTCAGGGATTGCAGATGTAGCAAAGGTCGTGTGAAGAAATCACTTGAAAATCAGAAAATTTAGGTTCTAGACTCAGCTCTGCCACCAACTTGCTACAGGAGTTTGAACAAGTTATTTCTCCTCTTTTGACCTCAGTTTTGTGACTTGTAAAATGAGGAAGCTGGACTAGATCTCTTCCAGCCAATTTAGGATGCCAAATTCTAGTCTCTGCCCTTTGGTTCACTAGGGTGTGTGCATTTGCCCCAGCCACCATGTTCTAACCATGCTTACTACCTCACTGCATCCTGCCAAGCTCAGTCTCATCCCAAAGAAGCAGAATTAGTGGATGAGACAGAAAAAGACAAAAATAAGTATGATGTATGTCTTAAGGGAATAAGGAAGGCCATTAGAACATGAAGCAGAACATGATGAAAAAGATATCAGACAAGGACAACCTAACAAATGAAATAACAGACTCAATATATAGATTGAATAAAAGAAAGAAAAAGCTTAACAATGATAGATCCGTTAGCTTTTGCTGTATAACAACACACCTCCAAATTAAGGACTTAAAACAGTAAGCATTTATCACCACTCATAGTTCATGGTTGAATGGGCAGTTATGTTGATGTGGGTCATACTCAGTGGACCTCAGATGAGATTGCTGATGCATCTGTAGTCAACTGGAAGGACAGCTGGGAGCTAGCTAGATTAGGATGGTCTCACTCACATGTCTCTCTGATTGCTGGGGTGGGGGATGACTGGGCTTGTTCACATGGTGATGTCAAGATTCTAAGATGGAGAGAAAGTGGAAGGGTACTGTTGGTCAAAATATGTCACAAGGCCAGCCAAGAGTGAAGGATGGGAAAATAGATTCTGCTTACTGATGGGAGTAGATGCAAGGTAACACTACACAGGGCATTGGCATAGGAAGGAATAAAGGATTGTGGCTAGTTTTTCCATCAAAAATGCATCCTCTGCACTTTGATTATTCACATACCTCCCACATGCAAGATATGCTTACCGCCACCCTAAAAATTCTCACCAAACTATGGCATCAAGCTTAAAGTCTAGGATCTCACAATCTTAATCAGGTTCCAATAAGACTCTTCAAATGTGACTTCTTTTCACATGGAGAACCATGAATCAAGAAGATAAGTTATCTGAACTATACACACCTGAAATGCAATGATGAGATAAAGAATACGTGTTGTAGGCATGCTCAGTCATTTTAAATAGAAATGCTGAAATCCAATTGGGCCAGCGGTGCCAGCTCTTCCTACCATGAGAACAGGGAATATTCCATGATTAGCTCTAGGTTCTGCTCCCTGTGGGTGGCTCCCTAGACTGCCTAGACTCCCTCCTCACTCTTGGGTCCACCTTTCAGAAATGGCTTGAATTTTCAGCTAGATAGTTTTCTTATCCTGTTTCCTACCTGTCAAAAGTTGGGCAGTCAGAGAACTTTTTACAGTTTGAACAATGTCAGTCCTTTTTAATCCAAGCTGGCAGCACTTCTACATATTCTTGTAGGAACTGTTGGCCCAGTGGTTAAAGCATTAGGCTGCTAACCAAAAAAGTGAGTGGTTTAAACCCACCAGCCACTCTGCAATAGTCTGTTTCCACAACGATTTACAGCCTTGGCAGTTCCACTTTATCCTGTAGGTCCACTATGAGTCAGAATTAACTCTACAACAGTGGGTTGGGTTTGGTTTTGTGTGGGCTTCTGATGAATCTAAGTCCAATCCATTCTACAAAAGCCACACCCACAATGGTTTTTGAGGTACAATTCTTTCTTTAGACTTATTTACAGCCACTTTGGGTTTGTCCAACAGCTCTGTGACAATGCCTGTAAAATTCCTGGACTTACTGAATAGGGGGCACTGAGTTTATGGTAATGATGATGGAGTAATTCATACAAAGAATAGTGATAATGTTGTATAACATGAAGAATGTAATCGTTGTGACATGTAGAAATTGTTGAATTGTCACATATTTGGTTATGTATATATTTTGCCACAATAAGAATAAAAAAATTCCTAGCAGCCCTCCCCCACTTTATTTTGAACATTTTATTGTGGTTTGGATGAAATTTTGCAGAGCAAATTAGCTTCTCTTTCAACAATTTAAACATGTTTTGTTTCTTGACATTTGTTACAATCCCTTCAATGCAAACAGCACTCTTCCCACTTCCTCCCTGGCTTCCGTGTTTCCATTCATCCTTCTTTCCTGCCTCTTCCTGTCTCCTAGCAGCCCTTATGTCTAGATGAAACAACATCTAAATGACAACTTAATTCTCTCAGAGGTCTTAACAAAAGGTCTCTCAGCCATACCTTCGGGGCTATAGTGAAAGTTACACAGAACTTCCACTGGCTTAAAAATGACAGTTCCTCTGGTCATTACTAAGGAATCATGGTGTCCAAAGCAGACCCCTCCTATAGATAAGCAGAGACAGGATTGACTCAAAGGTGCTAAGAAAGGAAGATTCCACCCTCAGTTTCAAAAATCTTTATTTTTTTCTCTTCTGTGTCTGAAGAAGCATTACCCTCTCACAGGGAATCTGCCCTGTATGGTCATTGTCAGGAATAATGTGTGTTAATTTTAGCTCAGTGCCTGGCTCTTATTCAGTGCTCAGCAAATGTTAGTGCCTTCCTCCTGCTCTACTCTTTCCCCAAGGGTCCTCTCTTACAATGTATATTATGCCCACAGGAGGAAACGTGGTCAGTCTCTATCACCTCAGTGTGAGTTTATAGGATGGGTCCTTGAACAGATATTTGTTGAGGGGCTACTGTTTTAGGCACTGGGGGCTGTAGCTTTTATGGAGCTTACAATCAAATGGGGGCAGATAGATGGAAAAGAAGTAAAAAGCAAAACAAAAAAAAAGTCACAAAACTCACTGCCACGGAGTTCATTCCCACTCATAGCGACTCCCATTGGGTTTCCAAGGTTATAAATATTTACAGAAGCAGACTGCTTCATCTTTCTTCCACAGAGCAGTTGGTGGGTTGAACCACTGACCTTTTGGATAGCAGTCAAGTAAGTACCTTAACCACTACACCATCAGAGTTCCTTTGGAAAATAAGTAAACCACCCATAAAATAATTACAGATTGTGGTGACACTATGATGGAAATAAGCTGGGGAGCCCTGGATGACTGATGATGGCAGAGAACGGGGAGGAGGGAGGCTTAAAAGGAAAGGGAGGCTGAGGACAATCAGGCATCCTTTGTCTCCTCCACAATTTTGCCCAATGACTGCAGAAAGGACACTTTGGTTCAAATAAAGAAATAAATTTAGAGAAATATGGTCTGTCATAGCAAGCTCAACACAATTAGTCATGATTCCCTTAAGGGTTGAAGCAGTGGACTTGGGTGTCAGGAGCACTGGGTTCTAATGCCAGCATGGCCCCCAACTCCCTGTGTGTCCTTAGGCCAGTCCCCTCGCCTCTCTGGGCCCCTGACTCTTGAAGGCTAAACTGAGGGGACAGGACCCGGTACTGTCTGACCGCCTGTGGTGTTTTGAAATGACCGGCATCTTCCGTAGGAGTTTAAGTGCCTGCCTAGTAAGGCAGACAGCTGGTTGCTGCCCAGTCAGTTTCTGGCTGTTAGAATGCCCCCTCCTCTGCCCAGCTGTGCAGTTTCCCTGCCTCACTTCATTGGGTTCCAGCTCTAGGCCATCTTCTCTTTTAAGTGTTTAGTCATAGCCCAGACAGTTGGTAAATCACAGTGCCTCTGGGTACTGTTCCAGAAAGGCATCGCTCACCCCTGGTTCACTCAGAATGTTGAAGGGATGCCTGCCGTGCTCTGTGCTTTCAAAATACCCCCTCTTCACCAATAAGAGCAAGTAATAAAAATGACCAGAAAGAGAGCCACCACTTATTCAGTGCCGACTGTGTACTCAGTGAAGTGGCTTATGCATTTAATCCTTACATCAGTCCTATGAAGTGGGCACCATTGCTACATTTTCAAAGATTAGGAAGCTGAAGCTCAGAAGAGTTAAGCTAGCCAGCAGTGGAAGTGTGATTCTAATCCATGGACAGCTGACTTTTACTGCCATGCTGTTTGTCAGTTCTTTCCACTGGCTGAATTGAAGAGCAGTGGTAGGGCCAGGCAAAGAAGAGCTCTGCCTCCTCCTAGGACTCTCCTTCTCTGAATGTTTCTCCTTGGCCAGGTTCCATCGGCAAATTCATTGCTATTTTGAAGTGACTCACTCAAGCTCACTCAGCAAGAAGCTTCTGGAAAAGTATTGCTAAGTCACAGCAATTGCCTTAAAGTCATAAAGTAGAGCCCTTTCGAATCTATATTGACCAAAAAAAAAAAGAGGAAAGGCTGCTGCTCCCTCCTCACTTGACACGCAGCCCAGCTGGGCATAGATCATACATGGGAAACAGGAAATTGATGTTATAGGTACGATTGTCCCAGGCCCTCCTTACAGAAAATAAACATCCCAGCAGCAAGGATGTTCAGCCAGGGCTGTGGGCCTCATCTCTGCTGAGGCCTGATTCAAGCAGCACTATTTGTTCATTTCTGTGTCTGGCCCTTCACTCAGTCACATGTACATGTCATGGAGGCAGGCTCAGAGGGATGGTATTTTCAGCAGAAATAAACTGGTCATCAAGATGCTTTCAGTTCCACGTAACCACCTTGGAGTTAAAGGGCAGGGAAGACTTTAGGTTTTGCCTTTCTAGCAGCAGAGTGATGTTTTCAAGACCCTATCTCTTACCATCTCTCCATTCTGTTTTCTGTGTCAGTTTCATCCAAAGGATTGTTCAGCTCTTGGTCAAAAGAATGGTTTCCAAGGACAGCTGGGACTATATACCCTGTGGAGAAATGCACTGTTATGCTAGGCTCTCTCCTAAAAGGGAAAACACTTTTGTCCCAGAAACCCTAAAAAACTTTCTTTGGACATCATTGGCTAGAAGAAGAATAGGATAACCTGGATCATCCACCTTTGAAGCTGGGATGGGCCTTGATTAGACATATCTTCCCTGAGGTACTCATGGGCATTGTAGGGCTAGGGTAGAGATTGAACAAATTCCAGGGTGCAGTGAGCTCAAGGGAATTTGGAGCTGATTAAGGAAAAAGATATGACCAAGAGATAGCAGTGTTGCACAACAAGCTATTTGTTGGGTTATGTTGACAGCTCACATGCAGGGGCAATCCCTACCACAGCAGGAAGCAAGCAGTGCAGGGAGCTAGTAGTAGGGGAAGAGGGCAAAGGATCTCCTGGGAAAGAGAAGAAAGGGTGAGAGGCTTATAGGAGCTTGGGCCATGGCCCTCTGCAGCAAGGTGGGGAGCCTCTGGGCCAGAAAACTCGAAGGACAACAGTGGCTTGGGTCCTTATAATGATAGGGTTATATTTTATTTGTACCCAGCAGATGAGAACTCTGGTGGTGTGGTGCCTAAGGCATTTGAATGCTAACCAGAAGGCTGGTGGTTCAAACCCACCAACCACTCCTCAGAAGGAAGACTTGGCAATCTACTTCCATAGAGATACCGCCTCGGAAACCCAAGAAGGGGTCACTATGAGTCGAAATCGACTCAATGGCAGTGAGTTTAGTGTTTTTTTTTTTTTTTTTGTAGCAGATGGTGGACACAGTTTTGTCCACTTAGAACAGGCAGGCTTTAAATGGCTAAAATT
This sequence comes from Orycteropus afer afer, assembly GCF_000298275.1. NCBI lineage: Eukaryota > Metazoa > Chordata > Mammalia > Tubulidentata > Orycteropodidae > Orycteropus > Orycteropus afer. The sequence goes on from NW_006921731.1 coordinate 3,475,499, forward strand.
CTGCTTATTTGTAAAACAATTGGATGTGTAAAAACTTGAGTTTGGCACTGGCAGGCTTTTTGGTCTAATGGGCCTCAGCTTGTTAGGAAGAACTAAATCACCTGAGGCCAATATACATAGGCCAGCTTTGGTTTATTTATATAACACAGGGTTCTGTGCGAATGGAGGAAAATAGTTGCCCAAAAGGCAATTCTTAGTGGCTCCTGCAGTTGCTTCCTGGTCATTAAAACAAACAAACAAACAAACAAACAAACAAAAAACCCCAATTTACTGGCGTTGAGTCAATTTGACTCATCGTGACCCCTCCTTGGGTTTCTGAGGCAGTATCTCTACGAAAATAGATTGCCTAGTCTTCCTTTTGGTTAGCAGTCAAAAACTCCTGGTCATTATTCCGGTCTAATTATAGAAACTCCGAATTCCTGAACTTAAGATTCTTTGGACCTACAGATGTACTTATTAATTAACTTTTGACTCTAGAGTGGGCGGTGGCTTGCTTTGAGATTCAGGTGCAAGGCTGGAGGGTGAATTCTCAACATTCCAGGAAGGTAGAGAGGAGACAGGGAGCTGGAGGTTGGGACACGTTTCCCACACAGATATCCAAACATGTTTTGTTCAAAGCTTAGTCCTCAGTTCATCTGATTTAGAATCATCTGGATAAGGTGGGACTATTTTTCAAATGATCGATTTGTAGGCTTTTGACCCCAAAGTTTTGGGGCTAAGATTCAAGAATTTGCAAGTTTCACAAAATCTCCAGGTGAAATTGGAGTGATGTAGCCACAAGCCAAAGAACGCTGACAGCCACCAGATTCTCCATGAAGCTTCTGGAGGGATCATGACCCTCCTGACACGTATAGGAACAAGTATGGCTGAGCTGTACAGGTTGGCTCTAGAAATTTAATCAGGAAGATGAGACCTGTTGTTCAAGGGTACAGAAATCTCAATCACAATTCAGCAGATAGTTGGCATTTGGTGTATAAAATGAGGTAATTTCTCTTAACATGCTGTCAAAGGATCCAAGATATATTGAATTCTTATGGGTCAGGGTTGTTATTGTTGTTAGGTACTCTTGAGTTGATCCGACTCATAGTGACGCCTCCTTGGGTTTCTGAGGTGGTATTTCTATGCAAGTAGGTTGCCCAACCTTCCTTCTGAGGAGCGGCTGGTGGGTTTGAACTGCTAGCCTTCTGGTTAGCAGTCAAGTGTCTTTGGCACTATGCTACCAGAGCTCCTTAAAACTACTCTGACTCATAGTGACCTCTCCTTGGGTTTCCGAGGCAGCATCACTAGGGAAGTAGATTGCCCAACCTTCCTTCTGAGGAGTGGCTGATGGGTTTGAACTGCCAGCCTTCTGGTCAGTAGTGAGATGCCTTAGATACTACGCTACCACAGAGAGGGCAATAAATGTTGTAGATGGACAGAGGAAAGAGGCATTCACAAGGAAGACTGAAGAAAAGTAGCTGTAGAGGTGGGAGAAGAATTTTCAGGGCTTAGGGCTTAAATCTTCAGCTGAAATATTTGCGTTTTATTTTATTTTTTATTTTGATATGTTAATTTTCTTGCTTTTTTTTTTTTATTGTGCTTTAGGTGCAAGTTTACAGAGCAGAGTTTGTTTTACATTCAACATTTCATGTACATTTAGTTTCACTCCCCATTTACCATCCCCAATCTTAACCCAATTTTCTCCCCTCCCTGCCCGATAACCCCACCCCCACCCCACCCCCATGGTTATGCACTCCTGTCTGTCCCGAATTTCCTCCATGCGAATGTTGCCCCTCTGGTGCCCGTGGTTGATTGCTCCAAGGGATGCATTTCCATAAAGTATGTGGGTGCATCATCCTGGGTTGAGTAGTCTGGGTGTACATCTTGTTTACTATTGGGCTGAGAGCCAGCCCCTGGGAGTGAGTTTTATTCCAGGCCCAAAATATATCCTAGGGCCATAGTATTGGGAGTCTCACCAGACTCCATCTGACCAGTGATTCTGGTCATTACCTTGTTTTTGGATTTTGTTCCATGTTTTTCCTCCCATTCTATCCAGGATCTTCAGATTTGATCCTCTCCTGAGTGGTTGGCATTGGTAGCCAGGCGCCATCTAGTTCTTTTGGTCTCAAGGATCATCATGCCCTAGGGCTGATTGCTTCCAGATGCCCTTGGTTTTTTGCACTCTTCTTCGCTTCCAACGATTGGAAACCATTAGCTGCATCTTAGATGGTCACTTGAAAGCTTTTAAGACCCCAGTTGCTACTCACCAATGTAGGTTGTGGAACAAGATTTTTATGTATTTTGTTGTGCCAACTGAGTCTGGTGTCCCCCAGTACTATGGTCCTGAGTTGGCAGATTCATTGGATCTCTCTCCCACAGTGTCTGTCTGAGAGGGACTGCCCTATGTCTGTCTTCTGTTGTTTCTGTAAGGATAGTGGGTATTTTGTATCACTGATATCTGTGCAAGATTAGCCTCAGCTGAATCTATCCTTGGTCTAGAGCTTAATCCTGTTCACTGACCCCCATCTCATCTTCTCAGATGTTTATGTGTTTATCTGTAGCCTGGTGTCTGGTGTTAATGGTAATGCAATATTGTGGATATACTGGTTGGTATTAACATTTGTCACCTATATCTTATGTGCACAATTTGGTGTCCTCCTTTTTCCTAATGTTATCATGGTGGTCACAGATTCTTTCTATACCATCCCTCCCCTTACTCATGTCAGTGTGTGACCCTCAACTAGCCTGAAATTAATCCCTCCCCTTCCCTCACCACCCTGGTAACCTACAAAGTGAGTTTCCTTTCTTAAGTAACCCTTCTTTGTCTTTTTACAGTAATGGGCTCATAATTATATATATATATATACATATATATATA
>NW_006921731.1:3479790-3481163 GCF_000298275.1 Orycteropus afer afer
TCTGTTCTTGTCATGGCTCTCACTTCTTTAGGATATATACCTAGTAATGGAATGGCTAGGTCAAATGTTATTTCTAATTCCAATTTTTTAAGGAATTGCCATACTGCTTCCCACAGTGGTTATATCATTTTAAAGTCCCACCAGCAGTGTATGAGAGTCCCAATCTCTCCACAACCTCGCCAGCATTTGTTATTTGATGGCTTGTTGAACTTTGCTACTAGTGCTGGGGCAAGATGGTATCTCATTGTTGTTTTGATTTTCATCTCTCTAATGGCTGATGATCATGAGCATTTCTTCATATGTTTGTTGGCTGCTTGAATATCCTCCTTGGTGAAGTATCTATTCTGCTCATTTTTAAATTAGATTATTTATCTTTTAGTTAATGAGGTGTTGGAGTTTTCGATAAATTCTAGAGATAAGTCCCTTGGCAGATATGTCATTGCCAAGTATTTTTTCCTAATCTGTAGGTTCTCTTTTGATTCTTTTGGAGAAGACTTTGGAAACACATAAAAGTTTAAGTTTTAGAAGGTCCCACTCATCTAGTTTCTCCTCTGCTGTTTGCACATTTTGGGTTATGATTAATAATCTAATTATGCCATATATTAAGGCCCCTAAATTTGCCCCTAGTTCCTAGAGGAACTCTATAGTTTTAGGTTTCACATTTAAGTCTTTGATCCTTCTGGAGTTAGTTTTTCTGTATGGTGTGAGGTATGGATCTTGTTTCATTTTACTGCAAATGGATCTCCAGTTTTGCCAGCACCATTTATTAAATAAACATTCTCTTCCCCATTTAATAGATTTAGGCTCTTTGTCAAAGATCAACTGATCATAGGTTGATGGATCTATTGCTGGGTTCTCAATTCTATTCTACTGGTCTATGTGTCTGTCATTGTACCAATACCAGGTAGTTTTGACTACTGTGGCTGTATAGTAAGTTTTGAGATCTGGCAGTGTGAGACTTTCTACTTTGTTCTTCTTCAATAGTGCTTTGCTTGTCTTAGTCTCTTTCCTTTCCAGATAAAGTTAGTGATTGTTTTTTCTATATCCTTAAAAAATGTTAGTGGGATCTGGATTGGGATTGCATTGAATGTATAGATTGCTTCGAGTAGAATTGATATTTTCACAATGGTCAATCTTCCTATCCACGAGCATGGTCTGTTCTTTCATTTATGTAGATCTCTTACAGTTTCTTGAAGTAATTTTTATAGTTTTCTTTGTAGAGGTCTTTTGTGTCCCTGGTAAGATTTATTCCCAAGTATTTATTTATTTATTTTCTTGGTAGCTATTGTAAATGGTATTTATTTCCTTATTTCTTTTTCAGCAATCTCTTTGCTGGTGTAGAGGAATCCAACTGATTTTTGGATGTTGATCTT
>NW_006921731.1:3490829-3495657 GCF_000298275.1 Orycteropus afer afer
AAATCTTCACCCAAATCCTAATAAAAAAAAAAAAAGCAAATGGACAAAAAATACACCATGTAATCACGCAGGAACAGTAATCAAAAAAAGAAAAAAGTGTGTGTGTGGGGAACCCTGCAATATCTGGGGAGAGTGCAATAAGAGAAAAAGGTAGAGAAGGAGAATAATGAAGGAAAAAACTAAAAAGAAAAACAAGGAACGAGCTTAACCACAAGAAAGAAAAATTGCAACCAGGAACAGGGAAAAGAAAAGAAAAAAAGCTGAAAACTAGAACCTGGGAAGGGAAGAATAAAGAATAATAGTAAAAAAGACAAGAGTAATAATAATCATAGTAGTTTTACAACAGAGAAAATCAAACAAACGAAAAAAAAGAAAAAAGAAAAACAAAAATTGGGACAGGGTGGGGCAAGGCACCCAGGCTCCATGCAAGCACACAGACTGGGATGGAATTCCTGCTGGCCTAGAAGGTGGGTGAGATTGAGAGATGGTTGCACCTACATTCACCAAGAGGGTGTGGGATATAAGAGTAACAGGGGGAATATTGCACCTTTCTAGCCATTGGATTTGGAATGTTCTCATGATTCCTGGCAAGTGGAGCCTGTTCTTAAGTCCCTGGAATCTGGGAGAATGCTGTCACTTTAAATCCGCTCATACAATATTTGCATTTTAAAGAGAATGATGGGGCAGAGGATAGTGCCAACATTGAAGGACTGGCTTTTCTGATTGTGGGATTTTTGCAATCCTGTGAGAGGGAGATTTGGGGCAAGGAAACTCTCAAAACATGACAGAGGTGATTACCCTCTTTGCTGGCCCAGCTTTGGTTGTCATCTCTTTGTCAGCCTCTGTGATATATAATCACCTGTTTGGAACCAGAGTGGCCTCGAGTATCAGCAGGAAACCAGCTAGTGATTTTTAAAACACATGTTGTTCCAATCGCATGGCTGAAGTAGAAACCAGGATGCAGAATGGGCAAAGAGAGGGCCATTTATACTTCTCCACCATCCTGTGACTGTTGGTCAGGTGAAATAAACTTCTCCCTTGGGGTTATTTCCTGTTTCTGCCCTTTCTTTTCATCCACACGCAGCAAAAATTCTGAGACTCTGATTGTCAGAGCCAGTACCTAGTTGAGGAATCTGAGACTCAGAGAAGGGAAGTTCTTATTCATGGAGGAGCTGGGACAGATGCCTTATCTCCAAATGCCTTTGTCTACTAGCAACTTGAGTTCCCTCATCAGAGCCCAGGCTGCCACCTCCAAGGGCCAGGTCTCTGGTGCTCAGAGGATAAGCACACTTGTTGACAATAACATACTGCTTTACAGTCTTGGACAATACTTTTCATATATATTATTTGTTTAGTCTCCAAACCCATGAGATTAAGTATTACAAATGCTGTTTATAGCTGAGAAAACAGGTTCAGAGAGGATAAGGAATTTGCCCAAGATCCAGGACCAGAACCCCAACCTCCTTGACTATAAATCCTGTGGTCTCCAGTCTTGGGGCTGCAGGGGCCAGCCCCAGACCACACCTGCATGGCTTGCTGCAGAGGGCTATTGGGGATTTGGCAAGTGGTTCTTTGAGAAAGGGGAAAAGTCTCCCAGAAGGTCAGGGAGGGGACCACTGAGAACTAATGCTGTCCCGATTTTGCTTTGGACTGATTCTGGGGCATTCAATGAAGCAGAATGTTTTGATGCACCTGAGGACACACTTCTTGACCTTAGGAAATAAGCTCTTAAGTTTTCAGCTTTAAAAAAAGAAAAGCAAGTAATGGGTACAACAGACATCACCCCATCACTGAGGTCTGCTCTGTTTATCTTTATGTCTCAAATCACTCATTGCTGAGCCTCACCCAGGGCCTGACCATCGCTCACCCAAATTCTGAGCCTCATCCTGTCACCTACACAAACTCTTCCCTTCCCTCCACCACTGTCTTTGTTATCTGGTGCTGCTGTGACAGAAGTGCCAGAAGTGGTGGCTTTAAGGAGCAGAAATTTATGTTTTCATAGTCCAAGTCAGGGTCTTGGTTGTGTTGTTTTCTTCCTGTGCTTGCCCTAGGCATTCTTTGACTTGTAGACAGTCCTTAGATGGTGTCTGTCTTCTGTGTGCCTCCGTGTCTAATCTGCTCTTTTTATAATTCAGAAATTATTAGGTTCAGGACACACCCTACATGGATACAACTTCATTAACATAACAAAGAAAACTCTCTCTCCAAACAGAATTATAAGCACAGGTATAGGGGTTAGGATTCCAACATATATTTTGAGAGGATATGATTCAATCCATTACACTTCTTTTATCATCTCACATCCTTCACCTGGCCTGGATCTATCCCACACCCAATTCCTGAGCCTTATCCCAGCCTTATCACTGACTCCATATTTTCCCCAAATACCAAAATTCACCCTTTCTCTGACCCTTCCCCATATCTCTCCCAATTCCCAAATCTACTACTAGCCCTAATATCAACAACTCATCCCTTACCTGAATCCAAATGCCAGACTCCACCCAACTTTTACCCCCACCACATCCCTCACTTCATTCTTGAGACTCAGGGATAAGGTGAAGCTGCCTACTGCACAAACCGCTGGGAGATTTTACAAATGCTCAGTGGCTAATAGTTTCTATTATGGCTGTAATTTTGTCCAGTGTCCACATGGCTGCCTCAAAATGACTCTGCCCACAACTGAGGCCAAGGCGTCAGAAGATAATGTGTAGATTACACTAGCAGTCATGTTGTCCCAGATGAGAAGGAGAAAGTTCAGTTTTGCAGTCGGTAAGTTGAGCAGATACGTGAGCGCCAAAAGGAGCCTGAGAAAAGAGCAGTAATTACTTTATGTAATGACATGGTATTGGAGTCACCTCTGACATGGGAAATGCAGGCACGAGCCATCCATGTTTTTAAGCAAAGGAGAAACGCTCATTTTTCAGAGCTAGTATGTTCATTAGAACTCATTTTTTTTTATATCATTCCAATTGCTCATTGGAGTGTCTTTCCCATGTCTGTCTAAGTGATTGACTTTCCAAAGCACTTAGGGTCCCTGAAGGGAAAGGAGGTCTAGAAATGCCAGGTGTGCTGTAATTACCTCTAGCAGCAGCACTGAGTGAGCCAAGTGATGCTCAATGCAACTTGCCTGCAATAATTCAAGCCCTTTTTCTTTGGGAAAATGTCAGCTTGATTAGAGATGGCTCCCACAATGGATTAGGGGTGAAAAAAGGAACAGTTACAGTGTTTTAAAAAATGAGTTTTTTTTTTTTTTTTTTTTTTTACTTCAGCCTCAAGTTAGATTTTTAATTTTCAAAAACTCCTGAGCATTTTCAGCCAATGTTGTAGTTCGACCAAAGCTTGATTTCGTTTGGCACATGAAAACCTCCTCGTTTTTGAAGGGTTGTACATTTTCCAAAATCATTATCCTACACACATCTCACATTATCCCTGTGCAGAAGTCATTATTATCCTCATTTCACAGATGAGGAAATTGAGACTCAGGGGGTTAAGTGACTTGTCCAAATGGTGGAACTTTTCAAATTTCTAATTTCCCAAACTCTTTATCACTGCTATTGTCACTACGGTGTTTACAGCCCTGTAGAAGGCAGCTAAGGCCTGGAAAGGCCTATATGAGATTTCAAGTATGACTGCCCTGGAGGAGGAGCTAAGGATTAGAAGCCGAGACGCTGTTTACAAAAGATGGAAATGAGTCCAAAGTAAGAAATATTTAGATGTTTCATGTGATGTTAATGCAATATCCAGATTTTTGACTGACTTGTTTTTCCTCCAAGGCATTGATAATATTTGGTCTTTTGAAGCAGAGTGAGCCCCATGCTCGATATCCACCATCTCATTTAATTCTTGTACTAATACTATGAGATATTGATGTTATTACTCTCTCTGTATCCCACTGTTGTTGTTATTAGGTACCATTGAGTCAATTCTGATTGATAGTGACCCTATGTACAACAGAACGAAACATTGCCCAGTCCTGCGCCATCTTCACAATCCTCGCTCAAGCCCATTGTTGCAGCCACTGTGTCATTCCATCTCATTGCAGATCTTCCCCTTTTTCTCTGACCCTCAAGCATGATATCCTTCTCCAGGGAATTGTCCCTTCTGACAACATAACCAAAGTAGGTGAGATGAAGTCTGGTCATTCTCGCTTCTAAGAGCATCCAGACTGCATGTCTTCCAGGACTGATTCGTTTGTTCTTCTGGCAGTCCATGGTATTTTCATTATTCTTTGCCAACACCACAATTCGAAGGCATCAATTCTTCTTAGTCTTTCTTATTCATTGTCCAGCTTTCACATGTCTATGAGATGATTAAAAATACCATGGCCTGGATTAAAAAAAACAAAACAAACTCACTGTCATTGAGTTGATTCTGACTCAGAGTGAGCCCCACTGGGTTTCTGAGGTGGTAAATCTTTACAGAAGTAGGTTGCCTCATCTTCCTTCCATGGAACCACCAACATTTTGGTTAGCAGTCAAATGCCTTGGGCACTGCACCATCAGAGCTCCTATGGCCTGAGTTAGGCACATGTTAGTCTTCAAAGTGACATCTTTGCTCTGCAACAATTTAAAGAAGTCTTTTGCAGCACATTTGCTCAATTTAATACTATGTCTGATTTTTTGACTGCTGCTTCCATGAGTGGGAGCTCTGGTGGTGTAATGCCTAAGGGATTTGAATGCTAAGCAGAAGGCTGGAGGTTCAAACCTGCCAGCCACTCCTCAGAAGGAAGGTTGGGCAATCTACTTCCGTAGGGATACTGTCTCAGAAACCCAAGGAGGGGTCGCTATGAGTTGGATCCAACTGGACTGCAGTGAGTTTAGTTTTTTTT
>NW_006921731.1:3495962-3499883 GCF_000298275.1 Orycteropus afer afer
CCTCGGAAGGAAGGTTGGGCAATCTACTTCTGTAGTGATACTGCCTCGGAAACCCAAGGAGGGGTCGCTATGAGTCGGGCCGACTCGACGGCACATAACAACAACAACAATACATACCGAAGACTGTATTTTTTGATCTTCATCAGTGAATACTTCAAGTCATCTTCACTTTGTACTGTGGTGGCTTGCATGTTGCTGTGAGGCTGGAGACTATGCCACTGGTATTTCAAATACGAGCAGGGTCACTCATGGTGGACAGGTTTCAGTGGAGCTTCCAGACTAAGACAGACTAAGATGGATGAGGCCATCCACTTTTGAAAGAATTGGCCACTGAAAATCTTATGAATAGCAGTGAAGTACTGTCTGATATTTTACAGTATCCTGCTAATGAGAAATAAAATAACTTAGTTGAGGTCTTACAACTTTGGGGCAGAGCTGAGATTTACACGAAGATCTGGATTATTCTCACTCACTACACCTCCTCTCTAAAAGCCTGACAAAATGGAATTCTAGTGTGAACTTTTTTATTTTTTACCTGTGTGTCTTTGGACAAGTTAAATTCAGTGATTTTTAAGAGTTTTTATTGTGGTGTGGGTGAAAGTTTACATAGCAAATTCATTTTCCATAGAGCAATCCATGCATATTTTGTTTCATGACATTGACTGCAATTCCCTACAATGCAACAGCTCTGTTCCCTCTTGCTGCCTATAGTTACCTCTTCCCTGTACCCTTCTTTCCTAGTTCTCCCATGATTGACCGTTTCTAAGGAGTGTATCTGCCTTATGTAAATGTTCACCCTACATGCCTGTCTATTGTTTTGCTGGAGGCCATGGGAATTAGTTCAATTCCAGACCTGAAGGATAACTAGTGGCCATAGTCTCAAGTGTTTCACCAGGCACTACTGGACCAGTAAACCTGTTTTTTTTTTTTTTTTTCCCCATGATTTTGAGTTTTTATTATCTGATGAACAATTTTCTTGTGAAGAAGTTGTTTTTCTCATGAATGAAAATTCATCCATAAATGAGTGAGTCAGGCTAAGTTTTCTGGAAGTTTCCTTTCAGAGCTTATGTACTATGATCCTGTGATATCAACAGTCCTGGGGTCACAAAATGTGGTGCCCAAATCTCTTAGATATGTATCTGGGCTGTCACAGTGTCAAAGGTAAACGATCTCAAACTTCAAAGAGGTTTCATGAATTTCACTACCTAAGAAAGGAGCCACTCCTCAGAAGGAAGACGGGTAATCTACTTGCGCAGAGATACCACCTCAGAAACCCAAGGAGGGGTTGTTAATGAGTTGGAGTCTCAATGGCAATGAGTTTTTTTTTTTTTTTTTTTTTTTTTAAGAAAAGAAAGTGCTTTTCTTTCTTTTTAAAATACAAGTATCTGACTTACTCTATGCTCCAACAATTTGTACTGGTTATTATTATTGTAACTTTTTTTAAATGAGAAAACGAGGCTCAGTGATTTTAGCCCCTTGTGCAGTGTCACAGAACTAGTATAAGGGAAGGCTGGAACCTGAATGATAGACACATCAGCTACCCTTTCCTATTGTACACCAGAGGAGTAGCTCAGGTCCTGAGAGAAGCCGTCTTACACTCAAAATGCAGCAGGATCATTCACCCAGGACTTTGGAAATACCATTCAAAGAAGCTCAAGTGTGTGTGTGGGGATGTCTCAGATTGTCTGCTTCTCCACAGACCTTCTGACATTTGTCACACTAGATTTTTTTTTATCCCTGTGAGTCAGTCCTTGATATATTGTAAGACAAACTAGCATGAGATGGAGTGATACAGGTGATCTCTTAGACCCTCTGAGACGTCTGTTCCATGACACAAAGGACACTCAGTCTTCCCGAAGCCCATCTGTCTTGGTCCGGGAGATCAGTGGAGGCTTTGGCCCCATCCGTAGAAGACAAATGCCCTCACCACTCTTATGATGTCATTCACATTTCTTGAACCTTTACAGCCTCTCACTCCTGACAGGTGGTCATTGTACTTCATAATGGCCTATATTCTTCTTCTTGCAAAGAAATGGGGTATATGCAAGGCTTTTCATTCTCCCAGCTAAAGAATTATTAAGAGAATATCTTTGCATTGGAGAAACAAACAAAAAACTGAAAACACAAAACCTATTACTTGGGGGACCAAAATAAGAGTTGATGTGTCAAGGAGTTAGTTATTGAAAAAATATTGGAACATATCAAACTACTAGTAGGTAACCAATACTAGCTGGTCATTTGGATCAAAGTGGTTTGGTTTCTTTTTGCAACCTTGTGTGTGTAGACATTACCTCATTTTCACATCTTATGTGTCCAGAGGTCCCTAGGAAGGAAGGGCACTAAGTTCAGGAAGTAAATGTGCAGGTAAACTTAGTATCACACAGAAAAAAAAAATGGAAAGGTATAGTATTATTCTTATTGCTAACCCCCGTCTCTCTTTTCCTTTATTCTTCCATCTCCTGCCTAATTTCCTCAAGAAAATCTTTCTTTTTTTGCTTCACTGTGAACCTAAAAGCAGTTGTACTCATGGGTAGGCAGCATCAAGGCACCCATGCTCACCAAGGAATGGAAAGTGATGATTTTGAAGTGACATCAGATAATTTCTGAAAGTTCTCAGACATCCCTTTCAGAAGCTTTGTTAAAAAAAAATCTTTCTCCTCATCCTCCTTTAATTATACATAAAACAGTTTTTCATCAAGTAGCAATTTTTATAAGAAATAACAAACTAAGTCTTTTTTCAATGTCAATGTGTTTCTGGTTGGTTTAGTTTCTACTGTGGAAAGAGTGTTACTTGGCAAACATTTTCTAATGCAATTTCATAGTATTTTGGCTCCCTGCTGGTCTTTGTGGCCTAGTCTGGGCATCTAATGGCCATTTAGCCCAATATTTCTTTGGGAAAATTGGTTTAGTACTCAACCATCCAATTTATAAAATGATTGTTTGAAATATAGCATATTTGCTGTTATACTTAGAAAAATAAAAGTATAACAGTTTCTCAGATGTGGAAATCAAGGAGCCAGACTTGAAGTGCTTTAACTCTTGTTCCAGTGCAGTAGTTGCTACTCTTTATCCCTTCTCTCTGTAGACACCAGCAAGGAGGAACCCCTGCACATCTTGCTGTGGGCCCTCAGCCAGTTCGTACACCATTATCTCACAGGATTCACTGAGAATGAGTTGGGATAGGAGGGGTAGAATCAGGCTCACTAACTGTGGTGGTTACATTTGTGTGTTAACTTGGCTGGGCCTGGTCGAGAGGCTGGGCAACTGAATGTAGTTATTCCCCATGCTGAGATTAGTAATTAACTCCATGGTGGAATCTATTGGAGCAGCTGAGTAGCTGCTTTGTGGTCTGCTTCTGTATATAAGCAGCAGCATTGGGAATGGTATCCAGCTTATGGCACACTTGAATCCTGCATGTGGCCGTGTCGTTCAGCAGCTTGCCATGCTCTGCTGACCTTGGGACTTTCAGTGGACTTGAATTAATGGTCTGCCGTGTGGTTTGGTAACATCAGGACTGTGCCTTTTTACTTGTCAACCTTGGGCTTGTCAGTCTCAGCAGCCTGCAGCTGCCTGAGTGAAGAGATGCCTCTAGCTTCAGTGGGCCAGGAGCAAGAGGCAGAGTTGAAGCCCAAGGTCAGGGGGCTTTCACACAGCCCCTGGAGCCTAGCACTTTGAACTTGGACTTAAAGCCTCCCCAATTGTAAGAGAATAAACTCCTGTTTGTTAAGATCATCCCACTTGTGGTATATTTCTGTCAGAGTGGCACTAGGTAATGAAAACTTTTTAAAACTTTTTAAAAGTTGAGATATAAGTTACTTATCGGAAAGTGCACAAATTTTAAGAATATAACTCAATGAAATTTTACATATTTACACAAATGTGTAACACCATCTGTTCTGGTTTCCTAGTGCCACTCTGACA
>NW_006921731.1:3500263-3501672 GCF_000298275.1 Orycteropus afer afer
TAAATACAGGAAGCAGACCACATCCCAAAGGCAGCTACTCAGCTGCTTGTGGTAGATTCCACCATGGTGTTGATTGCCAGTCTCATCATGGTGAATAACTACCACCAGCTGCCCAGCCACTCAACCAGGCCCAGCCAAGCTGACACAAAAACATAACCACCACACCATCCATATCAAGATATAGAACAATTCAAGCTCTTCAGCAGGCTCCCTTGTCAATACCCTTGCCAGTCAATACCCTCTCTCTAAAAGTAACCACTATTCTGATCTCTTTGATCAGAGATTAGTTTTTGACCATCATTTTTACATATATTCAACAAACAATAAACTGTTCAGATTTTATGTGTCAACTTCAATGAGTTTTGACAATATACAGTTGTATAAACATCACATAGAACAAGAACATAGAACATTTCCATAAATACAGAAAGTTCTTCATGGCCCTTCCCAATGAATCTTCACTCATCTCCCAGCAACAACCTCCTGATTTCTGTTATACATTAGTATGTTCTCGGATTTTATTTAAATGGGATTTTATAGTATGTACTCTTTAGTGTCCAGCTTCATTTACTTGACATAATATTTTCTTGAGATTCATCTATATTGTTATATATTTGTAGTCAATTCTTTTTTATTGCTAATTAATAGTTTGTTGCATGAATGTGCCACGATTTGTTTATCCATTCTTCTCTTAATGGGCATTTGGGTTGCTTCCAGTTTTTGACTCTTATGAATAAAGTTGCTAGGAACGTTCTTATACGAGTTTTTTGTACAGACATATGTTTTCACTTGTCATGTATAAATGCCTAGTGGCATTGCTGTAGACTGTCACTGGGTAGATATATGTTTAACTTAGAAACTAACAAAGAGTTTTCCTAAATGGTTTTATCACAGCTTCCCATAAGCAATGTGTTAAGGTTCCAGTTGTTTTACATTTGTTAGTGTAGTGCCTAAGGCATTGACTGCTAACCATAAGGCTGGCAGTTCAAACCCACCAGCCACTCCTTGGAAGGAAGGTTGGGCAATCTACTTCCATAGGGATACTGCCTCGGAAACCCAAGGAGGGGTCTCTATGAGTCAGGTCCAACTCGACAGTACATAACAACAACAACATTTAACATGATCTTTTTTTTTTTTTTTTTTTTAATTTTAGAATTCCAATGAGTATGAGATGCTATCTCATTGTGGTTTTATTTTTTACTTCCTTGATTATTAATGATGTTGACTACCTTTTCATGTGCTTATTCTCCATTTCTTCACTGGTGAAATGATGATTCAAGTTGTTTGCTCATTTGAAAAATTAGGTTGCTCATCTTTTTTTAATTTTGATATTGACATATAATTTGTGTACAGTAAATAAAATACACAAAACTAAAGTGACATGAGTCAATGCTTTTTTTTTTTTTTTT
>NW_006921731.1:3501772-3502234 GCF_000298275.1 Orycteropus afer afer
TTTTGACTGACTGTTTGATGATTTTCTCTTCTCTTTTTTTCCATGTTCCTTCCCCTCCCCTCCCACCCCTGGTAACCAACAAAGAAACAAAGAAAGTTTCCTTCCATAGATAAACTTTTCCTTCACTTTTTACAATAATGAACTAATATTATATTTGTCTGTCTGTGAATGACTAATTTCACTCAGCATAATGTCCTCCAAGTTCATTCACATTCTGCAGTGTTTTGCAGATTCTACATTATCCTTTAGTGTTGCATAATATTCAACTGTGTGTATGTACCATAGTTTCGTTATCTATTCTTCTGTTCATGGGCATCTAGGTTGTTTCCACCTTTTTGCTATAGTTAATCTGCTGCGATGAACATTGGTGTGCATACATTTGTTCTTGTCCTGGCTCTCACTTCTTTAGGATATACACCTAGTGCAAAAACAGCAAGGAGGCCACATGTTCTGACCTCCTCT
>NW_006921731.1:3502854-3508814 GCF_000298275.1 Orycteropus afer afer
TTTTTTTTTTTTTTTTTAACTGTGCTTTAGGTGCAAGTTTACAGAGCAGAGTTTATTTTACATTCAACATTTTGTGTACATTTAGTTTTACTCCCCATCCCAAGTTGCTTATCTTTTAAATGTTGATTTGTTTCTTTATTATTATAGATACAAATCTTTTGTCAACTACACATGCTGTGAATAATTTTTTTTTTCCAGTCTGTGGCTTGTCAAATAATTTTCTGAATGTTGTCTTCTAAAAAGCAGAAAATGTAAATTTTTATGGAGTCCAATTTAAAATGCTTTTCTTTTCTGGTTAGTGCTTTTTGTGGTTTGTCTAAGAATTTTTTGTCTCAAGGTTGTGAAAGCATTCTTCTGTGATCTTCTAGAAGTTATATGGTTCTAGGTTTTCAAATTAACATTTTTAACCTTAAATTTGATCTTATTTTAAAAAAATATGTGCTTGAAAAAGTTTCAAACATAAAACTTTGAAGAATTTTACAGTGAAACTCATACACTTTCCATATAGATTTTACCATTAATTGTTCTATATTATTATTTTCATATTTACTTCAATTTAATTTTTATATAAGAAATAAGAAAGAAGTTAAGATAAACTTTTTCCCAGATGAATATCTAGTTTGTTTGAAAGACTTATTTTTTCCCATTAGATTTGCTTGGCATCTTGGTTAAAAATTAATTAAGCATATATATGTCAAGTCTGTTTCTGAAATTGGTATTCTGTTCCATTGCTTTATTTTCCTGTTCTTACACCAAAATCACACTGTCTTGCTTACTGTAGTAGTCTAGTGAGTCTTGATATTATGAACTAAAAAGTCTTCCAACTTCGTTCTTTTTCAAAATTGTTTTACATGTTCATATAAATGTTAGAATTAGCTTGTTTATTTCTTCCAAAGAGACTATTTATGTTTGATACAGATTTGTAAAATTATAGATTAATTCAGGGAGGGTGGACATCCAAAATATTGAGTCTTATGATTTATGAACATAGTATATTTCCATTTATTTAGGAGCACTTTAATTTTGCAAAGCAATGTTTTGTAATTATCAGTTTATATATCTTGTATATGTTTCATTAGAATTACTCCTAGGCATTTGATTTTGGGCAGTATTTTGATGCTATTTTTTAAAAAAAACATGTATTTCCTAATTTACAATGGTTTCATATTAGCTGTAGATTGTTTAGCAGATTAAGGAAGTCCCCTCTTCTTCTGGCTTGCTGAGTGTTTTATTTCAAAATCATAAATTGGTATTGAGTTTTTTCAAATATTATATTTGCATCTAATTTTTTTCCATATTTTATTCTTTAGTCTAGTACAAGGTTTCTAAAAATAAGCACTAATAATATTTTAGGTTGATAATTCTTTCATGTAGGGGGTACAGTCTTGTATATTATATGGTGTTTAGCTGTATCACTGACTTTATCACTGGTTGCCAGTGGCAATGACCCACTTGCAACAACTGAAAATGTCTCAACATTGCTAAATGTCCCATGAGAATCATTGATCTAGTATATTACTGTGGTGGTTTTAAAAATATATTTACAAATTATTTGATACTCCTCCCATTAAGAGTTGGAGGTTAATTCCTCTCTTGAATGTAAACTGGACTTAATAACTCCTTCTAATGAATAGAATATGGTGGAAGTAACCATGTAACAATCCCAAGGCTAGGTTATAAAAAGCATTGTGGAAAAAAATAATATTTGCATGTCCCGTGAAGTAAATAGATGATGATGCTACTCAAGGCCTCCTGAGCCCCTTCTGGCCTCCATTATCTCTAGTGAAAAGGAAGTTGCCATCATTTGAATTATCATTCCCTTGTATATAGTTTGTCTTTTTACTCTGACTGTTTTTAAGACCTGCTCTTTATCTTTATTTTCAGAAATTTGATTAATATATCCAGATGTATAAGGGTTTTTTGTTTTGTTTTTTGGTATTTATCCTACTTGGGTTTTACTCAACTTCCTGGATCTGTGGACTTAATACCTTCCTCAGTTTTGGAAAGTAAATAGCCATTATCTCGTCAAGTATTTCTTCTTCTCTGTTCTTTCTCATTTCACCTTCTAGACTCCAATTATATATATGTTAGACCTTTTTATCCTCTCCTACAGATTCTATATCTCTATTTCATGCTTTTTCCTCTTTGCTTTTTAGTCTGGATACTTTCTACTAATCTGTCTTCAAGAACAAGGATAATTTAAACTGCTGTGTCCAATCTCCTGCTAAGCCCATTTAATGAATTCTTCATTTCTAATTTTATATTTTTCATTTGGTTCTTTTTCAGTTTTCACGTATCTGCTTAAATTTCCCATTTCTTCACACATGCTACCTACCTGTTCAATTGCAACTTTTTAGCATTTTTATAACAGTTATTTTAATATCTCTGATAATCCCAATGTGTGGGCCATTTCAACTTACAGAGATGAAAATAAATAAATAATATTTTTATTATTTATTTTCATCTGCTAAAGTAGAGACTGACTTAATCAGATCTGAAATTGAGCAGAGTTTGAGCTTTATTGATTTAGTTTACCACTGGTTTAAAATTATTTGAGGGAAAGATCAGTACTTTCTCTTCAGCAATACATGGTTTCTAAACACTGGCAAGATTCTGAAGATCTGCTTTGTGTTTCCCAGAAGAGCTGCTAGCTCTCATAACTGTGGGAAAACTCTCCTGCTTTAAAGCCCAATTGACAGTTTTGGGGGCTGCTGAGAGCTCTCTTTTCTTTTCATTCCCACCTCCTGCTTTCTAAGACTCAGGATATTTTCTTGAGTCCTAGCCCAGCTGTTGCCTTGCAAAGGCCTTACAATGTGTAAAATCCAGGACTGCCCTGAAGAGATTTCTTCTTATTCTCATTTCCTGCTCTCAGGCTATATATAGTAGTGCACAGCCCAGGTTGCTTCAGGAGGTTTCTCACAGCTTTCCTGTCCCCAAAACAGTTTACCACACTAAAAGTCCAGAGTGCCTCTGAAGAATTTCTGTCAGCTTTCCTGCCATCCCTACCTTTCCCAGGAGGATTGTATTTGGGAGAGGTCCCAACCCCATATCCTTCTCTGCTCTCCTCTGCTCCTATCCCATTCTTTTGGTGTACTACTCCTACATGTGATGAAGAGTCATGGGATAAGAGTTCATGAAGGAATAGAAACAAAATAGAATAAAATAAATTATTAAAAAAATTTTTGAAGGGCTCATCATTATTTGGAGTTCAGTTCATTCAGGTTTCTTTGTGTCCATGGCTCTCTGATTAGTTTTTAGAAAACGCTGATATTTTTAACTTAGCATTTTTACTTGTTTTGGTGTGTGTGTAGTTAATGATGGCTTTTTGTGACTTTCCACATCTGAACACAGAAGACTTGGCAGTGCAGTGGTTAAGCACTTGTAACTGAAAAATGAGTGGTTCAAGCCTACCTCAGTGGCTCCATGGGAAAAATATTTAGAGACTTGTTCCTATAAAAATCACAGCCTAGAAAACCCCATGGGACAGTTCTGCTCTGTTACACAGGATCACTGAGTCAAAATTGACTTGAGGCACATTACAATAACATGGCTTGTACAGGAAGTTTATTACCCAGCAGTTACCTGAACAGTGGAGTGAGAGAATGGGCTGAGTCTTACCAGCAGAGTGGGGTGCCTCTGGGCACTTATTGGCAGAACTAGAGAGCTCTGGTAGCATAGTGCCTAAGGCACTTGACTGCTAACTAAAGAGCTGGTGGTTCAAACCCACCAGCCGCTCCTCAGAAGGAAGGTTGGGCAATCTATTTCCATAGTGATACCACCTCAGAAACCCAAGGAGGGGTTGCTATGAGTCAGGTCTGACTTAATGGCACATAACAACAACAGTAACAACAGAGAGCTTTGTAACACTTTCCCGAGCTAGGCAGAAGCTACAAGGATGGGTTGGGAGACCAAAGGTCAGAGAGTGGCTTGGCTGTGGGAATGAATGAGAGGAGGTAGTCCTGACTGAAGAACTTTATCCTGAGTCATTCTTGATCCTAAATTGTAAACTGTTCCTTCCCTAATAAACTCCAAAACTATGACTATAGTCTGTGACTTTTATGTGACTTTAGTAACAAATTGTGCAATCCAGCAGAGAAGTAGAGAGTACTGTGGGAGGTGCAGCTGGTGTCAGAAAATGGTAAAAAAGTTGAAGGGTGGAGGTACGTTTGACCTCCACCTCATAGGAATCAGCCTTGGCCTGATGAGCTTAATGATTCCTCCCATTTGTGAAGTTAAATGAAGTCCGCTACCACCACACCATTTTTACAGTTGGTATCAGAAGTAGGATTCACGGAAATGGCTCCAGACTCATGGAAGTATGGCACTTTGAAAGAGAAAGATTAAAGGGACATGGGAAGTAAAACTTTTGATTCTTAGAAGGTTACTTTGGTTGTTGTTATCCGCAGTGGTTGAAAAGAAAGTAAAATATGCTGAGCTGCAGCTGAGGAGAGTAAAGCCACATCTGGAGTGCCTTGGGGCAATAGCCAGACAGGATTAAACAAGATGATTGACAAGGGCCAGTGTATTCTGGTTCCATCCATCCAGAGGCCAAGGTCATATGCATATAAATGTGAAAATAGTCAAGGGGTGAAGAAAAGATGTAACTGAAATATTTAAACAGATTATGTGTTTATTTGAATGTACTTTGGATATTGAATGTTTCTCCTGCCTGGTGTTGTAAAGCAGACTTAAATATATGATGGAAATTAATATTAGGTACCATTGATTAGAAAACAGAGAGCGTGTAACTCTGCCTTTAGCTAATGTTTGATTAGATATGCTGAAAGGGGAATTGAGGTTTGCCTAAAAGAAACATAGGCTGTTTGTTTCAATCCAGCTGCCCTGTGTATAACCACCTGGGTCTACTTGATGAGTGGAATTGGGTAGGTATAGCAATGAAGAGATTGGCTGAATTTGGGCACATTCCTTTGGTACCCATTGATCTTGCCCACAGGGTTAGGGATATGAGAGAGAGAGAAAGAAGAGAGAAGGGATTGATTTTTTGGAATGCAGGGAGGTGTGTGGAATCCAGAGCTTATGGCTGGTGCCTGTTGACTTAGCCCACAGGGGGCTAGAGATAAGTTGACCAGACCCCAAATGAATGAAGAGAGAGAGTGGTATTTGAGCTGGTATAGATGGTTGCAATTGGTGGCTTGCTCTGGGCTGGACTTTGCTTATGGGTGCAGATGCTCAAAGTTCCACCCAGAACAGAAGATTCTTCAGATCAAGGAACATGTTTGTCTCTTCAAAGTACTGGCTTGATAAAAACCAAACCAAACTCACTGCTATCAAGTTGATTTGAGTCATAGTGATCGCTTCTTGGGTTTCCCAGGTGGTATCTCTATGGAAGTAGATTGCCCGATCTTCCTTCCAAGGAGTGGCTGGTGAGTATGAACTGCCAGCCTTCTGGTTAACAGTCAAATGCCTTAAGCACTACACCACCAGGCAATTTAAACATTGGCTATCTAAAACAGAGGAAGGTGAAAACATGAAGGGGGTGGCTTAGAAGCTTTCATGGATGTGCTTATACTGAAAATGAGGGGAACAAGGGAGGATGCCTACTGAATAGATTACTCTTTTCCTAATGGTTCTAGGGAAGAGAGGTTAGGAGAAAATGCTTATATGACCATATGATTCAGTTGTGAGTGTTGATTGTTAAAAAGGTTAATTGTGATTGTAAAATTTAGTTGTAGGAGTTGTAACTAGAAAGAGTGGACTAGGGGAGGCACTGCTGGATTGGAGTACAATGGCCAAACCTAACATCCTTTAAAGGTTTTACTATGCTGATATGACACTCAGAACAAGGGAATAATTTTCTTTCAGTCAGATCAGCCACAGAAAAGGTGAAGATGAGACCTTTTGGAGAAAATGACAAGATCAGATGGATACCTGCAGCAGACCTGAGTGGCTGATATACAAGTAACCTCACACAGAGGATTCTTTGCCCTACTGAAGAACTA